>NW_025334521.1:0-118371 GCF_014858855.1 Bufo gargarizans
TATCCTGTACTGATCCTGAGTTACATCCTGTATTATATCCAGAGCTGCACTCACTATTCTGCTGGTGCAGTCACTGTGTATATACATTACTTATCCTGTACTGATCCTGAGTTACATCCTGTATTATACTCCAGAGCTGCACTCACTATTCTGCTGGTGCAGTCACTGTGTACCTACATTACTTATCCTGTACTGATCCTGAGTTACATCCTGTATTATATCCAGAGCTGCACTCACTATTCTGCTGGTGCAGTCACTGTGTACATACATTACTTATCCTGTACTGATCCTGAGTTACATCCTGTATTATACTCCAGAGCTGCACTCACTATTCTGCTGGTGCAGTCACTGTGTACATACATTACTTATCCTGTACTGATCCTGAGTTACATCCTGTATTATATCCGAGCTGCACTCACTATTCTGCTGGTGCAGTCACTGTGTACATACATTACTTATCCTGTACTGATCCTGAGTTACATCCTGTATTATACTCCAGAGCTGCACTCACTATTCTGCTGGTGCAGTCACTGTGTACATACATTACTTATCCTGTACTGATCCTGAGTTACATCCTGTATTATACTCCAGAGCTGCACTCACTATTCTGCTGGTGCAGTCACTGTGCACATACATTACTTATCCTGTACTGATCCTGAGTTACATCCTGTATTATACCCCAGAGCTGCGCTCACTATTCTGCTGCTGCAGTCACTGTGTACATACATTACTTGTCCTGTACTGATCCTGAGTTACATCCTGTATTATACTCCAGAGCTGCACTCACTATTCTGCTGGTGCAGTCACTGTGTATATACATTACTTATCCTGTACTGATCCTGAGTTACATCCTGTATTATACTCCAGAGCTGCACTCACTATTCTGCTGGTGCAGTCACTGTGTACATACATTACTTATCCTGTACTGATCCTGAGTTTTACATCAAGACACGGAGGCGAGTATGTCTCCCCTGGCCCTTGTTTTTTGTCATTGGGGCCTGTGGATTATTTATGCTCCGCTGAACCCCCGTTTTTTTTCCCTGCTTTGGGGGGTCTCCCCCCCCTTTTCTTCCCCTCTTTTTGTTCGCCCTGCGTTCGTGCCGGTTTTTCCTCCGGTTGCGGGTGACGTCTGGCGACTCGCCCTTGTCACTGGCCGGCTTGCTGCGGCCTGGTCTTGCGTCCGGTGTTGCTCCCTCCCCCTCTTACCTCTCCCCCTGCGTTCCACGGTATCGCGTCGCTCCGGCGCTGGTCTCTGCTTGCTTCCCGCGGCCGCGAGATCTCGCGAGATCTCGGCGGCCATTTTGGGTTTCCTCCCGCGCATGCGCTCGCGGCCGCAGCCGCGGGATGCATCTACACCGGACGGCAGCGTTTCTCTCCCTGCGGCTTCTGGGGTGATTAACCCCTCTTTAGGTAGTTTTAGGTTCAGGGAAGCTCTCCTTTGCCCTTATTAGGCTCCCCCTAGGATCATAGTGTGCTTAGTGTGATCGGCATTTATATCAAAATATGTCTTCTGACCGATCCCCATCTGGGCCTACCCCACCCCCATCTGGGGACCCCGGTAGGGCTGATGTGAACTTACAGGCCATAGAATTGCAGCGCTCTGTGTCTAGCGCAATCATTGAGGCCATGGGATCCATGTCATCCATGATATCCCAAACCATATTTCAGGCCTTATCTGCCCATGCTCCTGGCCCCTCTAGTCTGTCGCCTATAACCCATCCGCTGCCTGCCGCTGGTGATACTCCTACTGTACAGGAGAAACGGACCGGTGTGATCTCAGCCACCATTGATAGCGCGCATAGATCGCGCAAAAGAGCCTTGCCGCGCCAGGCAGAAAGGGCGCGTACATGGAAATGTGCTAGAGCACAAAACAGTGATATAGAATCAGAGTTGGATTCTGATGCGGAGGCTAACGCGGAGGCGAGCAGCCATTCTGAGGAGGAAATGGATTATGACATCCCTGGCACTGCTGACCCTGTGCCTTCCACCTCTGGGTCTGTGGGTCCTGCCACCACCGCCCCTAGTGCGGCACCTTCCCTGGTGGATCCGTCTGGCAACCCCTTATTTGACCCTGATGCCCTTCACCACCCTAGGTCATCAGAATGGCTGCCAACGGCTCACGTGAGCACCTATCTGGAGCACTGGGTGCGCCGTCCTCTCAGTAAAGAGGCGCGCAGTAAGCTTAGGTCCGAATGTCCCAGACCGTTAGTGCCAAGCAAGGTCTGTGAGACGCCTTCGGTGGATCCGAAGATGACCCAGTTCCTGGCCAAAACTGGCTGGAATCCCCGTAAGGGGTTAGATTCGGCACTGAGGAGTTGCCAGGACAAGCTCCTAGACATCTTTGGTCCTCTGGCCAAAATTTTTGAGATGGCCGAATCGGTCAGAATTGACGGCTCTCCAATAGACCCGGAGGAGCTTTCTGGGCAGCTCTAACTCATCCCTGGCCATTGAACGGCGTAAAGCCATACTTTTTAAGATTGACCCGAAACTGGCTAATCTGGCTCTTACCGAGGCAGGAAAGGACGCTAATGGTCTACTTTTTGGAGACTCCTTTATCAAGGACCTCGGTAGATATGTGGGGGCATTTACGGCGCTAGACAAGGCCCAATCCTCCATGCGTAGGGTGTTCCGGGGTCGGGTCTCCACCAGGGCCGGCAGTGGTAGGGGCCGTCTGTCCGGCCGTTCCGCATTTCAAGCCCGCAGTTCGGGCAGAGGCTCCTATTCACAAGGACGACTCTTCCAGGAGCAGAGAAGCCCTCCTCCTCCATTTTTCCCGGCCAGAGGCGGCCAATGGCGATCAAGGTCGTTTCGAGGAAACCAGAACCCTCGCAAATCCTTTGGTAAGTCTATCCCCAGTGGGGACTTCTTTGGGTCCTTGTGTCGGGGGCAGACTCCGTCATTATTAATCACAGAAAAAATGCACCACACGGATATGCCACTGACTATACTGGCTAGTCATAAATGCAGATATTAAAAGCTGAGACTTTTGCCAATATATTCCTGTCAGGAAGATATCGGAGCCCACATGCACCACGTCACGGCTCTCAGCATGGCAAGGGGTCCTACCACTACGCTACCTATGGTGTGAACAAGGTCTGAAGGTGATGTAATCCAGCTCACAGCCAAGCTTCCACACAACCGCCTAGCAGGACAACTAGTGCAATGTGAACAAAGCCAGACTGTAAGCCACACCCATATCAGGCCATGTGATGGAGGCTACCAGGTGCAAAGGAGAGTGTTTAAATGCCAGGTAAAGGCACATACACTACATATAAAACAAGACTCCGTCATTATTCCCATGTTTGGTCCACGGTTACGTCAGACCCATGGGTGCTGACTACGGTGAAGGGGTTTCACATAGAGCTCACGGAATCTCCAGGGCTCATCCTTCCTCCCCCGCCACTGGGTCTGGCCCAACCACACAGAGAACTCGTAGACATCGAGCTCCGGTCCCTTTTCCAAAAGAGGGCAAAAGAGAGGGCTCCCCCTACCTCCGGGGGTGTCCTCAGCAGCATTTTTCTAGTCCAGAAAAAGGGTGGCCAGATGCGTCCAGTGATAAATCTCTGCACCCTGAACTCTGTGGTGCGATATCGCCATTTCAAAATGGAGGGGATCCACCTCCTTCAGGACTTATTAGTTCCAGGGGACTGAATGGTAAAATTGGACCTCAAGGATGCGTACCTGACGGTCCCGATTGCCGCGGCATCCAGACCATTATTGGTCTGTTGGCGTCTTCGATTCAAGCGGTTTTCCCGGCGCCTCTCTACTATCGGGCTCTACAACGTCTGAAGATCGCCCATCTTCGAGCCGGTGACACCTTTGTGGATCTGGTGGTTATGGATCAGGAGGCTCGGGAGGAGCTCCGTTGGTGGATAGACAACTTGGAGGCGTGGAACGGCAGAGCGATCTTCGGTTTCCAACCGGATTTCGTGGTGGAATCGGACGCGAGTCTCAAGGGCTGGGGTGCCCACTGCCAAGGCATTTCCACGGGTGGTCGATGGTCGGAGGAAGAGAGCCGTCTTCACATCAACGCGTTTGAACTTCTGGCGGGTTCGTTCGCAATCCGGAGTTTCTCCAATGGCATGGCCCATGCGTGTATCCGTTTGCGCATGGACAATGTGTCGGCGGTCCGCTATGTCAATCACTTGGGCGGCACTCAGTCGGCTACTCTGGCTCGCCTCGCGAAGGAGTTCTGGTCCTACTGTCTTTCCAGGGACCTCATGGTACAGGCGGAATATCTCCCGGGTCTTCACAACTACCAAGCGGATTGGAACTCCCGTTACTTCACGGACGGCAGCGACTGGAGGCTCGCTCCGGAGACGTTCTGCTCGATTTCGGCCATCTGGGGCCCTTGCGCCATAGACCTCTTTGCATCGCGGCTCAATACTCACCTTTCCAGGTTCTTCAGCTGGCGCCCGGATCCGGAAGCGGAGGCGGTGGATGCGTTTCTCCAGGACTGGACTTTGGCGCTACACTATGCGTTTCCGCCCTTTGCCATGATCCCGAGGATGCTGCTTCAGACTCGTCGTCAGATGGCAGAGTTGGTGGTGGTGGTCCCCTTCTGGGGGACTCAGGCCTGGTACCCGATCCTCCTGGAACTCCTGGTGGATGTACCTCTCCTCCTCCCGGATCGGACGGATCTCCTCCAGGGCCCTCTGGGTGTGCCCCACCCCCTACTGGTCGACGGCTCCCTTCAGCTTCTGGCGTGCCGGATCTCGGGACTCCCGGAGAGGTCGAGGGAGTTTCGGAGGCAACTAGACGCCTCCTGGATAACGCTTGGGCTCCCGGCACCCGAAAATCTTACCGGGCAGCTTGGAGATCTTGGGTTAGCTGGTGCGTGGAACGGAACCTTGATCCCGTTTCGGCGCCTGTGACCCATTTATTGCAGTTCCTTACGTCTCTCTTTGAAGCGGGAAAGGCGTATCGGACCATCAATTTGTTCCGGTCGGCGATTTCTTCAACCCACCGGGGTTTTGATGGTGTTCCGGCGGGTCAGCACCCTTTGGTGCCGCGCTTCACTACCACTTGGGATGTTTCTCTGGTCCTCTCTTTCCTCACTGCGTGGCCTGAGAACGTGACTCTTTCCCTCCGTCAGCTTTCGGCCAAGTTGTTGACCCTCTTTTGCCTCATTTCCTGTAAGCGGGTTTCTGACGTCAGGGCGCTGGACCATGATGCTCGGTCCTTTTCTCCTGAGGGTGTCACCTTTAACATTACGCGGCGCACCAAGACCAATATTCGGTCTGTCTCTTTTCCCTGTTTCCCGTCTTCCCCGGCGCTGTGTCCTGTGGCTTGCTTGCGGGAATATGAGTTGTGCACTCGGGCTCACCGCTCTGTGGACGTTCCACAGTTGTTCCTCTCTATTCGCCATCCTTTTCGCCCTATGTCTAGCCCCACTTTGGCGCGCTGGATGAAGTGGGTCATGTCCCTTGCTGGGATTGATACGACGGTCTTTACCGCTCATTCGGCCAGGGGCGCGGCTGCCACTGCCCTGGCGGTTTCGGGGGCTCGTTTGGAGGACATTTTTTGCGTTTGGCTGACTGGTCTAGGGCCACAACGTTCAGAGAATTTTATTTTCGTCCGCCCCCTCATGTGTTTTCATCGATTATTGATCAGCTTTGAACTTGCAATATGAGCCTCCGTGTCTTGATGTAAAACTAAATGATTTTCCTATTTCATGACGTAAAGTCATAGTTTTATTAAAGACACGGAGGCGAGTATTGCCCGCCCTGGGTTGCTCCTGCCCGCCCTTTTGTGGTTTTAATTTGTTGGACTGTTTACATTGTCGTTTATGGTTATTTATTGCGTGTAATTGCATAGTTGTATTACTGACTGTTTATGGTTCTGTTTTCAGCGACCTTATAATGTACGACCGTTTTCCTGGGTTGGTTTTGTTCAATTTCTGCCTGCCTCTTACACTGGTTATATTATTTGCTTTGTTTCAGGTTGAAGGTTCCACGACGTATGGACTTCTGCGTTGTCCCCGGTTTCCGGAGGTGTTAGCCATGTTGGCTTGAATTCTACGGTGTGATGGACCAGTTGTTTATCGTTCTCGGGTCCAGTTCCAGTTTCCGGTTTCGGTTCCAGTTCCGGTTATGCTGTTGGTGTTTCGGTTACAAAGAAAGAGGAAGTTACTAAGAGGACACTGCTTATTATAGGATATGTCAGGGGAGGGTCCTTTATTGTTATGATTATGTAAATTTCTTCTTTGCTGCTATTGGTGGAAAGTAAAGAAGGAGAAAGCAATATGAGCCTCCGTGTCTTTAATAAAACTATGACTTTACGTCATGAAATAGGAAAATAATTTAGTTACATCCTGTATTATACTCCAGTGCTGCACTCACTATTCTGCTGGTGCAGTCACTGTATACATACATTACTTATCCTGCACTGATCCCGAGTTACATCTTGTATTATACTCCAGAGCTGCACTCACTATTCTGCTGGTGCAGTCACTGTGTACATACATTACTTATCCTGTACTGATCCTGAGTTACATCCTGTATTATACTCCAGAGCTGCACTCACTATTTTGCTGGTGCAGTCACTGTGTACATACATTACTTATCCTGTACTGATCCTGAGTTACATCCTGTATTATACCCCAGAGCTGCACTCACTATTCTGCTGGTGCAGTCACTGTGTACATACATTACTTATCCTGTACTGATCCTGAGTTACATCCTGTATTATACTCCAGAGCTGCACTCACTATTCTGCTGGTGCAGTCACTGTGTACATACATTACTTATCCTGTACTGATCCTGAGTTACATCCTGTATTATACTCCAGAGCTGCACTCACTATTCTGCTGGTGCAGTCACTGTGAATATACATTACATTACTTATCCTGCACTGATCCTGAGTTACATCCTGTATTATACTCCAGAGCTGCACTCACTATTCTGCTGGGGCAGTCACTGTGTACATACATTACTTATCCTGTACTGATCCTGAGTTTTACATCAAGACACGGAGGCTCATATTGCTATCTCCTTCTTTACTTTCCACCAATAGCAGCAAAGAAGACATTTACAATAACAATAAAGGCCCCTCCCCTGACAGATCCTATAATAAGCAGTGTCCTCTTCAGTAACTTCCTCTTTCTTTGCTGCTTCCACCAAGATAAGTGGTTTCTGTATTTTATGACTGTTTATTGCTTGTTTGATGTGTCACAGTGAGTTTTATTAACCTGTGATTTATTACTACTCGCCTATGCTCTCATAGCTTGTTGGCCTTATTTGCATGGTTTCTCCCCCTCGTTTTTATTAGTGTTCTTACTGGAATGTTTGTTTCCCCTAACGCATAGCGTTTCCCCTTTGGGGGTTGCCCCCCCCCCCTCGTTTCCCCCCTTCCCTCCTGTGTTCATCCCCTGCTTCTTATCCTCATTGCTCCGTTGGTTTTTTCCTCTTGGGGTGTGCTCTGCGTTCCCCCTCCTCTCCCCCATCACTTTACCTGCGATCCTCTGCTCTGTTCCTTCCCGTCGTCTCCGGCGGTATAGATTTGTTACGGGTCCCGATCGCGCTTCCCGCGGCTCCGAGATCTCGCGAGATCTCGGCGGCCATCTTGGGGAGCTCCCGCCCGTCCTCTCGCGGGATTTCGGAGGACACTTAATACAGCTTCGGTCTCGTTCGGCTCCGAATCGGCTCCTACCTCTGCGGCGTTTGGGGTTATTAACCCCTCGTTAGTTTAGTTTACTGCCCAGCAATAGTAGCCCTTTCTTTACCAGGCACCCCTATTAGGTTCTCTGCCCTTGAGTATTTTGGCATATATATTTCATTAATACTTTGGATCATGTCTTCTGACCGCTCCCCCCCTGGGCCTAACCCCCCCCATCCACTGGGGACCCCAGCTTACCAGCAATTAATGCGCAGGCCCTGGAGCTACAACGCTCGGTCTCTAGCGCTATTATTGAGGCAATGGGATCCATGTCCTCTATGATCTCCCAAACCATCTCTCAGGCCCTAGCTGCCCACGCCCCTGGCCCCTCTACTCAATCGCCTGTGATTGCTAGACCGCAGCCTGCCATTGAACCTCCTGCACCCCAGGAGACTATGATTGGTGTGATTCAAGCCACCCATTATAGCGCTCTTAGATCGCGCAAAAGAGCCTTGCCGCGCCAGGCAGAAAGGGCGCGAACGTGGAAATGTGCTAGAGCACAAACTAGCGATGTGGATTCGGAAATAGAATCTGATATGGAGGCTTACGCGGAGGCGAGCGACCACTCTGAGGGAGAGATAGAGATGGAGATGGAATCTGGTCTTCCGGGTACCTCTGGCCCTAGGCCTTCCACCTCGGGGTCCGTGGGCACGTCCGCCGCTGCCCCTACCACGGCTTCTACCTTAGTGGACCCCTCAGGTAACCCGTTATTTGACCCTGATTCCCTCCACCACCCTAGGTCGGCGGAGTGGCTGCCGGTGGCTCATGTGAGCGATTACCTTGAGCATTGGGTGCGCCGTCCTCTGATCAAAGAGGCGCGCAGCAAGCTCCGTTCTGAATGCCCCCGGCCATTGATCCCCAACAAGGTCTGTGAGACGCCATCTGTGGATCCTAAAATGATCCAGTTTTTGGCTAAAACCGGCTGGAATCCCTGTAAGGGGTTGGATTCCACACTTAAGAGTTGTCAGGATAAACTCCTTGACATTTTTGGCCCTCTCGCCAAAATCTTTGAAATGGCCGAATCGGCCAGAGCGGACGGCTCTCCAATAGATCCGGAGGAACTTACGGGCTGGAATCAGAGAGCCATTTGCATTGCTGGCAGCACCAACTCCTCCTTGGCCATTGAACGGCCTAAAGCCATACTTTTCAAGATTGACCCAAAATTGGCCAACCTAGCTCTCACTGAGGCAGGGAAGGATGCACAGGGTCTGCTTTTCGGGGATTCCTTCATTAAGGACCTCAGCAGATATGTGGGAGCATTTACTGCCCTGGACAAGGCCCAGTCCTCCATGCGTAGGGTCTTTCAGGGACGGGTCTCCACTAGGGCCGGCAGTAGTAGGGGCCGCCTGTCCGGCCGTTCCAGTTTCCAGGCCCGCAGCTCGGGCAGAGGCTCCTTCACCCAGAGACCACCCTTCCAGGACCAAAGGAATCCTCCTCCGTTCTTCCCGGCCAGAGGCGGTCAATGGCGGCCGAGATCCGTTCGAGAAAATCCCAATTTCCGAAAGTCCTTCCCCAGTGGGGACTTCTTTGGTTCCTTGTGTAGGGGGCAGACTCCGTCTTTGTTTCCACGTTTTGTCCAGCATTACATCAGACCCATGGGTGCTGACCACTGTGCAGGGATTCCACATAGAGCTCACGGAATCGCCAGATCGCGTCCCGTCTCCCCCACCACTGCCCTTAGCCCTACCGGACAGGGAGCTCGTGGACTTCGAGCTGTATTCCCTTTTTCAGAAAAGGGCGATAGAAAGGGCCCCTCACACTACGGGGGGCGTGCTCAGCAACATCTTTCTAGTTCAGAAGAAAGGTGGACAAATGCGTCTGGTTATAAATCTCCGGGCCCTGAACTCCGTGGTGCGCTATCGCCACTTCAAGATGGAGGGTATTCACCTCCTTCGGGACTTGCTGATCCCAGGGGACTGGATGGTGAAACTGGACCTCAAAGATGCCTATCTGACGGTCTCGATTGCCTGTTCGTCCAGGGACCTCCTGCGTTTCCTGTGGAGGGGCGAGGTGTGGCGCTTCACTTGCCTCCCGTTCGGCCTTTCTTCGGCGCCATGGTGCTTTACCAAGCTCCTGCGCCCAGTCGTGGCCTGGCTGCGGAGTCGGGGTGTACGTCTGGTCATCTATTTAGACGACATCCTCATCATGCATCAATGTCAGGCGACGCTGCTTCAACACCTCCAGTGGACCTCGACCCTCCTTTCGGCTCTTGGTTTTCTGCTGAACCCCGAGAAGTCCTGCCTCACGCCGTCCCGACGGATGGAGTTCCTGGGCTTCATGGTAGACTCTGTGGCGGAATCTCTCAGTCTCCCATCGGAGAAGTTGCGGACGATCCGCAAGGAATTGAGACATGCCCTCTCAGCTACATCCCTATCCCTGCGCCACCTGGCTCGCATCATCGGCCTGCTGGCCTCCTCTATCCAGGCGGTGTTTCCCGCCCCTCTCCACTATCGAGCCCTACAGCAACTGAAGATTGCCCATCTTCGTGCCGGGGCCTCGTTCGCGGACGTGGTGGTTCTGGATCAAGAGGCTCGGGAGGAACTTCATTGGTGGATATGCAACTTGGAAGCCTGGAACGGCAGAGCGATCTTCAGATTTCAACCGGAATTTACGGTGGAGTCGGACGCGAGCCTCCAGGGCTGGGGCGCCCACTGCGAGGGTATCTCCACAGGGGGTCGATGGTCGGAGGCCGAGAGCCATCTTCACATCAACGCTCTGGAACTCCCGGCGGGCTCGTTTGCCATCCAATGGCATTGCGCATGCATGCATCCGACTACGCATAGACAATGTGTCGGCGGTCCGCTATGTCAATCACCTGGGCGGTACCATAATCGGCTACCTTGGCTCGACTGGCGAAAGAGTTCTGGTCTTACTGTCTTTCCAGGGACATCATGGTGCAGGCGGAGTACCTTCCGGGTCTACACAACGTCCGGGCGGATCGGAGTTCCCGATGCTTCGCGGACGGCAGCGACTGGAGGCTAGCACCGGAGATGTTCTCCACGATCTCGGACACCTGGGGTCCTTACGCCATAGACTTCTTCGCGTCGCGGCTAAAATACTCACCTTCCCAGGTTCTTCAGCTGGCGCCCGGATCCGGAGGCGGTGGATGCGTTTCTCCAGGACTGGTCGTCGGCTCTACACTACGCATTTCCACCTTTTGCCATGATTCCGAGGATGCTGCTGCAGGCTCGTCGTCAAGTTGCGGAATTGGTAGTGGTGATCCCCTTCTGGGGGACTCAAGTATGGTACCCGATCCTCCTGGAACTCCTGACGGACATGCCTCTCCTCCTTCCGGGTCAGACGGATCTCCTCCAGGGCCCTATGGGTGTTCCTCACCCCCTGCTGCTCGACGGCTACCTTCAACTTCTGGCGTGCCGGATCTCCGGACTCCCGGAGAGGTCGAGGGCATTTCGGAGGCAACTAGACGCCTCCTGGACAACGCTTGGGCTCCCGGCACCCGAAAATCTTACCGGGCAGCTGGGGATCTTGGGTTAGCTGGTGCGTGGAACGAAACTTTGATCCTGTTTCGGCGCCTGTGACCCATTTATTGCAGTTCCTTACATCCCATTTTGAGGCGGGGAAGGCTTATCGGACCATTAATTTGTTCCGTTCTGAGATTTCTTCAACTCATCAAGGTTTTGATGGCGTTCCGGCGGGTTAACACCCTTCGGTGTCTCGCCTACTACGTGGATCGCGCTTGGCTCGACCTCCTCGGCCACGCTTCACCACTACGTGGGACGTTTCCCTGGTCCTCTCTTTTCTCTCTGCGTGGCCTGTGGAATATTCGGTCTGTCTCATCCCTGTTTTCCGTCTTCCCCGGCGGTCTGTCCGGTAGCCTGCTTGCGGGAGTATGAGTCGCGTACTCGGGCTCACCGCTCTGCAGATGTTCCACAACTGTTCCTCTCCATTCGCCATCCTTTTGGCCCGGTGTCTAGTCCCACATTGGCGCGTTGGCTGAAGTGGGTCATGTCCCTGTCTGGGATTGATACGGCGGTCTTTACCGCTCATTCGGCCAGGGGCGCGGCTGCCACTGCCCTGGCCGTTTCGGCGGCTCGTTTGGAGGACATTTTGCGTTTGTTTATTTTCGTCCGCCCCCTCATGTGTTTTCATCGATTATTGATCAGCTTTGAACTTGCAATATGAGCCTCCGTGTCTTGATGTAAAACTAAATGATTTTCCTATTTCATGACGTAAAGTCATAGTTTTATTAAAGACACGGAGGCGAGTATTGCCCGATCTGGGTTGTTCCTGCCCGCCCTTTTGTGGTTTTAATTTGTTGGACTGTTTACATTGTCGTTTATAGTTATTTATTACGTATAATTGTATAGTTGTATTACTGACTGTTTATGGTTCTGTTTTCAGCGACCTTATAATGTACGACCGTTTTCCTGGGTCGGTTTTGTACAATTTCTGCCTGCCTCTTACACTGGCTATATTATTTGCTTTGTTTCAGGTTGAAGGTTCCACGACGTATGGACTTCTGCGTTGTCCCCGGATTCCGGAGGTGTTAGCCATGTTGGCTTGAATTCTACAGTGTGATGGACCAGTTTGTTTGTCGTTCTCGGGTCCAGTTCCAGTTCCGGTTATGCAGTTGGTGTCTCGGTTACAAAGAAAGAGGAAGTTACTAAGAGGACACTGCTTATTATAGGATCTGTCAGGGGAGGGTCCTTTATTGTTATGATTATGTAAATTTCTTCTTTGCTGCTATTGGTGGAAAGAAAAGAAGGAGAAAGCAATACTCGCCTCCCTGTCTTTAATAAAACTATGACTTTACGTCATGGAATAGGAAAATCATTTAGTTACATCCTGTATTATTCTCCAGAGCTGCACTCACTATTCTGCTGGTGCATTCACTGTGTACATACATTACTTATCCTGTACTGATCCAGAGTTACATCCTGTATTATACTCCAGAGCTGCGCTCACTATTCTGCTGGTGCAGTCACTGTGTGCATACATTACTTATCCTGTACTGATCCTGAGTTACATCCTGTATTATACTTCAGAGCTGCACTCACTATTCTGCTGGTGCAGTCACTGTGTACATACATTACTTATCCTGTACTGATCCTGAGTTACATCCTGTATTATACTCCAGAGTTGCACTCACTATTCTGCTGGTGGAGTCACTGTGTAAATACATTACTCATTCTGTACTGATCCTCAGTTACAACCTGTATTATACTCCAGAGCTGCACTCACTATTCTGCTGGTGCAGTCACTGTGTACATTCATTACTTATCCTGTACTGATCCTGAGTTACATCCTGTATTATACTCCAGAGCTGCACTCACTATTCTGCTGGTGCAGTCACTGTGTACATACATTACTTATCCTGCACTGATCCCGAGTTACATCCTGTATTATACTCCAGAGCTGCACTCACTATTCTGCTGGTGCAGTCACTGTGTACATACATTACTTATTCTGTACTGATCCTGAGTTACATCCTGTATTATACTCCAGAGCTGCACTCACTATTCTGCTGCTGCAGGTACTGTGTACATACATTACTTATCCTGTACTGATCCTGAGTTACATCCTGTATTATACTCCGGAGCTGCACTTACTATTCTGCTGGTGGAGTCACTGTGTACATACATTACTTATCCTCTACTGATCCTGAGTTACATCCTGTATTATACTCCAGAGCTGCACTCACTATTCTGCTGGTGCAGTCACTGTGTACATACATTACTTATCCTGTACTGATCCTGAGTTACATCCTGTATTATACTCCAGAGCTGCACTCACTATTCTGCTGGTGGAGTCACTGTGTACATACATTACTTATCCTGTACTGATCCTGAGTTACATCCTGTATTATACTCCAGAGCTGTGCTCACTATTCTGCTGGTGGAGTCACTGTGTACATACATTACTTATCCTGTACTGATCCTGAGTTACATCCTGTATTATACTCCACAGCTGTGCTCACTATTCTGCTGGTGGAGTCACTGTGTACATACATTACTTATCCTGTACTGATCCTGAGTTACATCCTGTATTATACTCCAGAGCTGCACTCACTATTCTGCTGGTGGAGTCACTGTGTACATACATTACTTATCCTGTACTGATCCTGAGTTACATCCTGTATTATACTCCAGAGCTGCACTCACTATTCTGCTGGTGCAGTCACTGTGTACATACATTACTTATCCTGTACTGATCCTGAGTTACATCCTGTATTATACTACAGAGCTGCACTCACTATTCTGCTGGTGTAGTCACTGTGTACATACATTACTTATCCTGTACTGATCCTGAGTTACATCCTGTATTATACTCCAGAGCTGCACTCACTATTCTGCTGGTGCAGTCACTGTGTACATTACATTACTTATCCTATACTGATCCTGAGTTACATCCTGTATTATACTCCAGAGCTGCACTCACTATTCTGCTGGTGCAGTCACTGTGTACATACATTACTTATCCTGTACTGATCCTGAGTTTTACATCAAGACACGGAGGCTCCTATTGCTATCTCTTCCTTTACTGTTCCATCAATAGCAGCAAAGAAAATTTACATACTGAACATTGTAACCATGACAACCATAGTCCCACCCCCAGACAGTCCCTATAACAGGCAACTCCTCCTCTGGGTCTTCCTCTTTCTTTGCTGCTGCCACCAGATAAGTGCTGCAAATTTTACCTTGTGTGCTTTTGCATTGTTTAGTTTTGGTTTAATCCTGTGATTGTTTTTACTTAATGCGTTTTTTCCGCGCTATTGTCCCTCTGCAGATGTAGTGAATTTGTTTCACCTGTTTTTTGGGCTTCGGCCCTTATGGTTTATATGGGGGGGTTTATTTCACCCGGTCTGCTCATTGGGGGGGTTCCTCCCCTCTCTGTCTTTGTGGTCCCCTGTGATTTTCCCTTGTTAGCGCCGTCGCGCTTTTCTCCCACCCCGCCGGATTATTGTCTCCGCTTCCACATTTCCCCCCTCTGTTTGTTTACCTTGTTTGTGGTCTCGCCGGAGATCCTTGCGCTTCCCGCGGCCGGATCTGCTTTCGCGCGCTGCCGGGCTATCGCGTAGTCTCGCGAGATCCCGGCAGCCATCTTGGTCCTCTATTATCGCGGGATCTCGGCGGCCATCTTTGTTCCCGCCTGGCTTTCTGCCCGATCGGTCGCATCCCTGCTGCGCTCCCTCTGCCGCGCTTGCTCCTGCCTCGTCGCGCCTGGGTGATTAACCCTTGCGCTCTAAATAGGTATTTTGGGCCCATATTTATCCCTGATTACCCCGGTCCTCGCGTGACTTATTCCTATAATGTCCACTGCCGAATTACCCTCCAGCCAGGCCTGCCCAGCGCCGGCGGAGGAGATGGAGATTGAGAGGGATGACCCTCGTACCCTGGCGATACAACAGTCTGTATCTAGCGCCATATTATCCGCTATGGGGTCCATGTCCACTATGCTGGCTTCAACCATTTCTCAGGCCCTGGCTGCACACCCCCTAGGGAGTCCCTGCAGCCTGCCCCTGCTATAGTGACGCCGTCTGATGCCATTGATGCTCCTGTTTCACATAGAATTGGTGTGCGTGCGGCCACCCATGAGAGCGTGCAACGTTCACGCAAGAGAGCCTTACCGCGCCAGGCAGAAAAGGCGCGCACGTGGAAATGTGCCAGAGCACAACCAGGTGCTGATCCCGATTCGGATCCAGGCTCAGACTTAGAGGCGTTGGAGGATCTGGATTACCCCTCTGAGGAGGAAACCCAGGATCAGACTCCTTCCGCTAGGAGCCCCGTCCCTTCCACTTCCGTTGCGGTCGGCTCTGCTCCTCCAGCGGTCGATTTGACGTCTGCTTTAGCGGACCCTTCCGGCGAACTTATGTTCGACCCTGATACGCTCCATCACCCTAGGTCGGCGGAATGGCTCACATATGACCATGTGGGTAAATATCTGGAAGCTCGGGCTCGCCACCCGCTAAGTAAGGATGCTCGCAATAAACTCCGAGCTGAATGCCCTAGGCCCCTGGTCCCTAATAAGGTCTGCGATACCCCGGTGGTCGACCCCAAGATGACCCAGTTTTTGTCCAAAACGGGCTGGAACCCTCGTAAAGGGTTAGACTCCGCCTTGAGGAGCTGCCAAGATAAGCTCCTGGATGTGTTTGGGCCCCTCACTAAGTTGCTTGAATTGGCAGAAGCTGCCAGAGCTGATGGCTCCAGTATTGATCCCGAGGAGCTTCGGGGCTGGGCTCAAAGAGCGATTTGTCTCGCTGGTAATGCCAACACGTCCCTATCTATTGAACGGCGTAAGGCCATTCTCTTTAAGATTGACCCTAAGTTGGCTAATCTTGCCCTGACAGAAGCAGGTAAGGAGGCACAGGGACTGCTATTCGGCGACTCCTTTATCAAGGACCTCGGCCGTTATGTTGGCGCTTTCACTGCATTGGATAAGGCCCAATCCTCGATGCGCAGAGTGTTTCAGGGACTGGTCTCCAACAGGGCCGGCAGTACCAGGGGCCGCCTGTCCGGCCGATCTACCTTCCACGCTCGAGGCGTGGGCCGAGGCTCCTTTCACCAAAGACCTCCTTTCCAGGATCAAAGGAGCTCCTCGACTTTCTTCCCGGCCAGAGGCGGCAGTTGGCTTTCCAGGTCCTTCCGTGGGAACCCCAACTCAAGACGACCTTTCGGTAAGTCTTCCCCCAGCGGGGGTTTCTTCTCCCCTTTACATAGGGGGCAGACTCCGACATTTTTTCCGTGCTTGGTCGGAGATTTCTTCAGACCCGTGGATATTGTCCACCGTCAGGGGTTTCCTGATCGAACTAGTAGACTCCCCCTTCCGGCTCCCTCCTCCCTCCCCTTTTCTGCTTTCCAGACCGGATCGCTCCCTGGTGGATATGGAACTGAGGTCACTTTTCCGAAAAGGTGCGATAGAACGGGCTCCTCCGTCCCCTGGGAGAGTCGTCAGCAATATCTTTCTGGTCCAAAAGAAGGGCGGTCAGATGCGCCCTGTGATAAATCTTCGATCGCTGAACTCCATAGTGCGCTATCGCCACTTCAAGATGGAGGGGATTCACCTTCTCAGGGATCTGCTCCTTCCGGGGGATTGGATGGTGAAATTGGACCTGAAGGACGCTTACCTGACTGTTCCCATCGATCCTTCGTCCAGGGACCTTCTCTGTTTTCTATGGGGAGGGGAAGCGTGGCGCTTCACTTGTCTCCCTTTCGGTCTGTCCTCGGCTCCCTGGTGCTTCACCAAACTAATGCGACCAGCCATGGCCTGGCTCCGAAGTCGGGGTGTTCGTCTAATCATATATCTGGACGACATCCTTATCATGCATCATTCCAGGTCAACCTTGCTGGACCATCTACGCTGGACATCGGATCTGCTGTCGCGCCTCGGTTTTCTTCTGAACCAGGAGAAGTCGTGCTTGACCCCTCTGCAGAGGCTGGACTTTCTGGGATTCACGGTGGACTCTGTGTCCGAATCCCTCAGCCTCCCTTCAGCCAAACTACGAGCCATTCGGAAGGACTTGAAGCGCGCCCTGTCGTCCCCTCAGTTGACCTTACGCCACCTGGCCCGCATCATCGGCCTGCTGGCCTCATCCATTCAGGCAGTATTTCCTGCCCCGTTACACTATCGTGCCCTTCAGCGACTCAAGATTGCGCATCTCCGCTCTGGTGCGGCCTTTGCGGACGCAGTGAAGCTGGATTCGGAGGCCAGGGAGGAGCTTCATTGGTGGATCACCAACTTGGAGGCGTAGAATGGCAAGGCGATCTTCGGTCTCCAGCCAGAGTTTACGGTGGAGTCGGATGCGAGCCTGCAAGGCTGGGGCGCCCACTGCAATGGCGTTTCCACGGGCGGTCGCTGGACGTCGGAGGAATCGAGTTTGCACATCAATGCATTGGAACTGTTGGCGGGGTCCTTTGCCATTCAGAGTTTCACCAACGGGATGGCTCATGCTTGCATTCTTTTGCGTATGGACAACGTTTCGGCGGTCCGCTACGTCAACCGATTGGGTGGTACCCAGTCGGCAACGCTGGCTCGTCTTGCGAAGGAGTTTTGGTCCTACTGCCTCTCCAAGGACATTGTTGTCCAGGCGGAATACCTTCCCGGTCTCCACAACACTCGAGCGGATCAGAGTTCACGTTGTTTCACGGACGGCAGCGATTGGAGGTTGTCCCCGAGGATATTTTCCGCGATCTCAGACGTCTGGGGCCCCTTTGCGGTGGATCTGTTTGCTTCGAGGCTCAACGCCCAACTCCCTCGGTTCTTCAGCTGGCGCCCGGATCCGGGGGCGGAGGCGGTGGATGCCTTTCTGCAGGATTGGTCGAGATCGCTTCTGTATGCTTTTCCCCCGTTCGCGATGATCCCGAGGATGCTCCTGCAGGTTCGCCGCCAGATGGCCGAGTTGGTGGTGGTGGTCCCCTTTTGGGGGACTCAGAGTTGGTTTCCGGCTCTCTTGGAGCTCCTGGTGGATGTACCATTTCTTCTCCCGGACCTCACGGATCTTCTTTGCGACCCCAAGGGGTTGTGCCACCCCCTTCTGCTGGACGGGACTCTTCAGCTGCTGGCGTGTCGGGTCTCCGGATCCCTGGAGAGGTCGAGGGCATTTCGGACTCAGCTAGACGACTCCTGGACAATGCATGGGCTCCCGGCACCAGAAAATCTTATCGGGCAGCTTGGGGAGCTTGGTCTAGTTGGTGCATGGCACGGGACTTGGATCCCGTTTCGGCACCTGTGAGTGATCTTTTGCAATTTCTTACCTCTTTGTTTGAGGCCAGTAAGGCTTATAGGACGATCAATCTTTTTCGTTCGGCCATTTCCTCTACTCACCAGGGGTTCGAGGGTACCCCTGCGGGCCAACACCCCTTGGTTTGCCGCCTTCTGCGTGGTTCTCGCCTTACTCGCCCTCCGCGCCCTCGGTTTACTACCACTTGGGACGTCTCTTTGGTCTTGTCATATTTGGCGGCTTGGCCCGACAATTCGGATCTTTCTTTGCATCAGTTGTCTGCCAAGTTGCTAGTGCTCTTCTGCCTAATTTCTTGTAAGCGGGTGTCGGATGTGCGGGCGTTGGATCACGACGCCAGATCCTTCACGCCTGAGGGGGTCTCCTTCAATATCTCGAGACGAACCAAGACCCACATCACGACTGTATCTTATCCTTGTTTCCCGTCCTCTCCGGCTCTTTGTCCCGTAGCTTGTTTGCGGGAATACGAATCTAGGACTAGGGCCTACCGCTCTCCTGCGGTCCCACAGCTTTTCCTCTCTATTCGTCATCCCTTCGGTCCGGTATCTAGTCCGACTTTGGCTCGTTGGATGAAGTGGGTTATGTCCCTTGCGGGGATCGATACTTCCGTTTTTACGGCGCATTCGGCCAGGGGCGCATCTGCCACCTCTTTGGCTATTTCAGGGGCTCGTATGGAGGATATCTTACGTCTGGCGGACTGGTCTAGGGTCACGACCTTCAGGGGAGTATTATTTTCGACCTCCTCCTCATTTGTTCGCTTCCGTGATTGCGCAGCTTTAAACTAGCAATAGGAGCCTCCGTGTCTTGATGTAAAACTTATTGATTTTCCTAGTCTACGACGTAAAGTCATAGTTTTATTAAAGACACGGAGGCGAGTATTGCCCGCCCTGTGTTACCCGCCCTGGCGTTGTTCTCTATTTTCGGAGGAGGGTGGTTTGCGGTTTTTACATGCCGGCTCTTATTATTGTTCTGCCTTTTTGGTTGTTGTTATTATTATTGTTATTATTATTATTATTATTATTATAATGATATTGTTATTCCTTGTCATATTTTGTGTATTGATCTCTTGACGGTTTTTCTCTGCCATTTTCAGATTACCGACTTGTGGGTTTGGCCTATTATTTACGCTTGCCATACTCTTTGTTTCTTCTAGGTTGAGCTCCAGCTGATGCTTGGGATCTACGTCCTTCTGTTTTCTCCTCAGGAGTGTTAGCCCGGTTGGCTTCGTTGTGGAGTTCGCTTGGAGCGGTGCGGTTTCGCTTCCAGTTCCGGTTTTCTTGTTGGGTGGTTCCAGTTGCTGTTCGGTGTTGGTGTCAGATCCAAAGAAAGAGGAAGACCCAGAGGAGGAGTTGCCTGTTATAGGGACTGTCTGGGGGTGGGACTACGGTTGTCATGGTTACAATGTTCAGTATGTAAATTTTCTTTGCTGCTATTGGTGGAACAGTAAAGGAAGAGATAGCAATACTCGCCTCCGTGTCTTTAATAAAACTATGACTTTACGTCGTAGACTAGGAAAATCAATAAGTTACATCCTGTATTATACTCCAGAGCTGCACTCACTATTCTGCTGGTGCAGTCACTGTGTACATACATTACTTATCCTGTACTGATCCTGAGTTTTACAGCAAGACACGGAGGCTCATATTGCTATCTCCTTCTTTACTTTCCACCAATAGCAGCAAAGAAGAAATTTACATAATCATAACAACAAAGGATCCTCCCCTCTCAGATCCTATATCAATCGGCTCCTCTTCAGTAACTTCCTCTTTCTTTGCTGCTCCACCAGCTAAGTACATCTGCATTTTCTCTTGTCATGTTGCTATATTGCTGTGTTTCTTGTAGGATTGTTTGTCTGCGCTGCTTTCATCTAGGGTGACTAACCCTTATGTGCAGCGCTTCCTGGTGGGTTATTTCCCCACTGTTTTTTTATCCCCCTTTAGGTTCTGTATTTGCCTTCAGTTATCACTGTCCCCATTTTGGCCTGTGTTTCATTTTCATCCCCTTGCCACACTCCGTTTCTGCGCAGCGTTCCCCTTCAGTTTTCACTGTCCCCATTTTGGCCTGTGTTTCATTTTCATCCCCTTACCACACTCCGTTTCTGCGCAGCGTTCCCTTTCTGTTGTCACTGTCCCCATTTTGGCCTGTTTTTCATTTTTCATCCCCTTACCACACTCCGTTTCTGCGCAGCGTTCCCCCTTTTACCGACCGCTTGTCTCTACATTGGGAGGCGGGGCCTCCCTCCCCGTCTTCCTCGCTTCACTCTGCCCGCGATTCGGGCCTTGCTCCCCTGCCGGCCGCGAGATCTCGCGAGATCTCGGCGGCCATCTTGGATGACGCGATTGTCCCGCGAGATCTCGGCGGCCATTTTGTTTTCTTGGTCGCGATTTCTTGTGGGCAGTTCATACCCAGTGCTCCCTGCTTGCTGCTCCTGCCGCCCTCGTTCTTCTAGCTGCGCCCCCCCCCTGTATTGTGTACCTTGCGCTGTGCGTTACTAGGCTAGTCATTGCTTGGTTACGTCCCCCTTACTTGCGGCCAGTTAATTTCAGGTCTGATTACCTCATCATGTCCCACCCTGCCCAGTCTCCCACTAATGCCCCCCCTCTTCTCCTGAGGATCAGAGGGCACCTGGGGAGGGTGCACAGGCACAGGCTTTTCAGCGCTCTGTGTCTGATGCTGTCATGGCAGCCATGGCTCCATGACCACTATACTGTCCCAGAGCATTACCTAGGCGCTATCTGCGCAGCCTACAAGAGTAGCTCTGCAGGATACCCAGAACACACCGCAGCCTACCTGTATTGAGCCTCCTGTTTCACAGGAGATCTTGACTGGTGCGCATCCTGCCACCCAAGGTAACGTGCATAGTTCACGTGAAAGGGCCTCATCACGCCAGGCAGAACGGGCGCGAACATGGAAGTGCGCTAGAGCACAATCCCCTAATATGTCTGACTCAGACAGTGCATCGGACGAGGAGGCTTTTGCGGATGTGGATTATGTGTCAGAGGAGGATATTTCTCCCCCATTCGAGGGCCCCTCAGTTACCGCTCCTGCGACCTCCTCTGCCAAGGACGTTGCTTCCTCCTCCGCCATGAGTCGGTCAGACATTCTGCTGGACTCAGCGGGTGAACCTATGTTCAACCCCGACACTTTGCATCACCCTAGATCGGCGGAGTGGCTTCCCACTGATCAGGTGGGTAGCTATTTGGAGCACTGGGTGCGTCGCCCCCTGAGCCGTGAATCACAGAACAAACTTAGGGCCAAGTGCCCCAGGCCACTAGTCCCCAATAAGGTGTATGACACCCCTGTGGTGGACCCCAAGATGTCTCAGTTTTTGGCCAAAACTGGTTGGAACCCTTAAAAGGGCCTGGACTCAGCCCTGCACAGCTGCCAGGATAACGTGCTGGATATCTTCGGCCCGCTGGCCGAGTTTTTCGAACTAGCTGAGGTAGCTAAGACTGAGGGCTCCCCTATTGACCCTGAAGAGTTGCGGGGTTGGACCCAAAGGGCGATCTGCATCTCCGGGAATGCCAACACCACTTTGGCAATCAAAGGCGTAAGGCCATTTTGTTTAAAATTGATCCCAAGTTGTCAAAGTTGACGCTCACAGAAGCGGGTAAGGACGCCCAGGGTCTCCTGTTCGGCGATTCCTTTATTAAGATATGGGGCAATTTGTTGGCACCTTCATCGTGCTAGACAAGGCCCAATAATCCATGCGCAGGGTATTTCAGGGACGGGTCTCTAATCGGGCCGGCAGTAGCAGGGGCTACCTGTCCGGCCATGCAGACTTTCAGGCCCGTGGCGCAGGTAGAGTTTCCTTTGGTCAGCGACCTCCCTTCCAGGATCGATGCGACCCATCTCCTTTCTTCTCGTCCAGAGGAGGCCAGTGGCGATCTCGTTCCTTCAGAGGCGACCCGACCTCTCGCAGACCCTTCGGTAAGTTCTCCTCTGATTGGGGATTCTATGGCCCCTTGTGTAGGGGGCAGACTCCAACTTGTTTCTCATGTTTGGAGCCTCATCACATCAGACCCATGGGTGCTGACCACAGTCAGTTTTTGTATAGAGCTCACGGGGTCCCGTGCATGCTTCCCCTCCCCCCCCCCCGCCCATACCAATGTCGCGCCTGGATTGCGCACTAGTAGATTCGGAGCCCTGTATACGGTGGTGCACTACCGTCATTTCAAAATGGAGGGGATTCTCCTCCTTCGAGATCTTTTGACACCAGGAGATTGGATGGTAAAGCTGGATCTAAAAGATGCTTACCTGTCAGTCCCGGTGGACCCTCGTTCCAGGGACCTTCTCCGGTTCTTTTGGGGAGGAGGGATCTGGAGGTTCACTTGTCTCCCGTTCGGGTTGTCTTCAGCTCCTTGGTGCTTCACCGAACTGCTGCGTCCGGTCGTGTCATGGTTGAGGAGTCGGGGTGTTCCCCTCATCATTTACCTGGACGACATCCTCCTGATGCACGAATCCAGGGCGGGTCTTCTGGAACATCTGCAGGGGACGGCGGACCTACTGACGGACCTCGGTTTCCTCCTCAACGCGAAAAAATCATGCCTCATCCCATCGCAGAGGATGGAGTTTCTGGGCTTTAGGGTGGATTCGATCTCGGAATCCCTCAGCCTTCCAATGACGGAGTTACGTGCGATCCGCAAGGAGTTGAGACATGCTCGTCTTGTCCCTCACCTTTCATTACGTCACCTGGCCCGCATCATTGGACTCCTAGCATCTTCAATTCAGGCCGTGTTTCCAGCGCCGTTGCACTACCGTGCTCTCTAGAGGCTGAAGATTGCGCATCTTCGGATCGGTGCCTCCTTTGCGGACGTGGTGGTCTTGGACTCGGAAGCCCGGGAGGAGTTGCGTTGGTGGATCGCCAATCTGTGTGGAATGGCAGGGCGATCTTCGGCTTCCTTCCGGAGTTGACCTTCGAGTCGGATGCGAGCCTCCAGGGATGGGGGTCTCATTGCAACGGAGTCTCCACGGGAGAATCTTTGTCGGCGGAGGAGTCTCTCCTCCACATCAACGCCTTGGAGCTCCTGGCCGGTTCCTTCGCGGTCAGGAGTTTCTCCAGTGGGATCGCCAATACATGCATCAGGCTGCGGATGGACATCGTCTCGGCAGTCCGTTACGTCATCCGGTTGGGAGGTACCCACTCGGCAACCTTGGCGCGGTTAGCCAAGGAGTTTTGGTCGTCTTGCCTCTCCAGGGACATCATGGTGCAGGCGGAATACCTGCCGGGTCTGAGCAACGTCCGCGTGGATTGGAACTCTCGCTACCTGTCGGATGGCAGCGATTGGCAGTTGGATCCGGAGGTGTTCTCGGCAATTTCGGACATGTGGGGCCTGATGACCATCGATCTCTTTGTTTCTCGGCTCAACCGGCAACTCACCCGGTTTTACAGTTGGCGTCCGGATCCGGAAGCAGTGGCGGTGGACGCGTTCCTCCAAGACTGGTCGTCTTCCCGCCTTTACGCTTTTTCCCCGTTCGCAATGGTCCCGCGGACTCTCCTTCGGGTTCGTCGCCATCGGGCGGATTTGGTACTGGTGGTCCCGTTCTGGGGGTCTCAAGACTGGTATCCTACGTTGATGGGGATCCTAGTGGAGGTACCTGTTTTTCTCCCGTCTCTCGTGGACCTCCTTCGCAACCCTCAGGATCTTCTCCTGCTCGGCGTTTCCCTTTGGCTGTTGGCGTGCCGGATCTCAGGACACCTGGAGCTGTCGATGGCATTTCGGAGGCGACTCGACAGTTACTGGACGACGCATGGGCTCCCGGCACCAGAAGTCTTATCGGGCAGCCGGGAGAAATTGGGCTTGCTGGGGCTTGGAACGGGACTTGGATCCCGTTTCTGCACCTGTTGCTCACCTTTTGCAGTTCCTCACCTCCCTTTTTTGAGGCAGGTAAGGCGTACCTCTTCAGGTCGGCTATTTCCTCTACTCATCAGGGTTATAAAGGCGTCCCTGCGGGTCAACATCCTTCGGTTTCTCGCCTTTTGAGGGGTTCTCGGTTGGTGCGCCCTCCTCGGCCTCGTTTTTCGACTACCTGGGACGTCTCTCTGGTGTTTCCTTTTTGTCCTCTTGGCCGGAGAATTCGGCTCTCTCTGTGAGACAGTTGTCCGCTAAATTGTTGGCGTTGTTTTGTCTTATTTCTTGCAGACGGGTCTCGGATGCTCGGGCCCTCGACTTTGGCGCACGTTCTTTTACCCCGGAAAGGCGTCACTTTCAACATTTCGCGTCGCACCAAGACTTACATCAATTCTGTCTCCTATCCCAGTTTTCCTTCTGCTCTGATTTTGTGTCCTGTGGCTTGTCTGAGAGAATATGCGTCCAGGACTAGAGCCCATCGTTCTTCGATTGGAGGACGTTTTGCGGTTGGCTGATGGGTCTCATGTTACCGCGTTTAGGAAATTTTATTTTTGTCCCCAGTCTCATTTGTTTTCTTCTATTATAGATCGGCTTTGAACTTGCAATATGAGCCTCCGTGTCTTGCTGTAAAACTAAATGATTTTCCTATTTCATGACGTAAAGTCATAGTTTTATTAAAGACACGGAGGCGAGTATTGCCCGCCCTGTTCCCGCCCTTGGGTCTCCTCACGGTTTTTTATTGCAGTGGATTTTTTCCTTGTTTTTCTGATGATGGTCGTTTTTTGTTAATATTGTTAATGTTATGGTTGTACCTTTTAGTGTTACTGTTATCAGATCTTTTATGCTCTTATTATTTATATTATTATTATAATGCTTGTTATTATTATCGTATATTGTTGATCTGTCATTTTATCCCTGTCATGTATGTTTGAGTACTGGGATTTCCGGATGTGACGGGTCTTGACGTGTATGTTTCACCTGGGCCTGTGGTCTGTTTCTCTTTTTCAGGTTGAAGGTCGATTCGGAATTCGGTGCCGTTTTTCTGGCTGAGTTGCCACGGGGTCTATGGCTCTACGTCGTTCTGAGTTTACAGACGTTAGCCAGGGTGGCTCGATTTTGCGGTTTGATGGACCTGATTGGTGGTCGTTCCTCGGGTCCAGTTCCGGTTCCAGTTTCAGTTACGGTGTTATGGATGGTGTCGGATACAAAGAAAGAGGAAGTTACTGAAGAGGAGCCGATTGATATAGGATCTGAGAGGGGAGGATCCTTTGTTGTTATGATTATGTAAATTTCTTCTTTGCTGCTATTGGTGGAAAGTAAAGAAGGAGATAGCAATACTCGCCTCCGTGTCTTTAACCACCTCCGGACCGCCTAACGCACATGTGCGTTCCGGAGGTGGCAGGCTGGCGCACAGTCACGCATATACGCGTCATCTCGCGAGACGCGAGATTTCCTGTGAACGCGCGCACACAGGCGCGCGCGCTCACAGGAACGGAAGGTAAGCGAGTGGATCTCCAGCCTGCCAGCGGCGATCGTTCGCTGGCAGGCTGGAGATCCGAATTTTTTAACCCCTAACAGGTATATTAGACGCTGTTTTCATAACAGCGTCTAATATACCTCCTACCTGATCCTCTGGTGGTCCCTTTTGTTAGGATCGACCACCAGAGGACTCAGGTAGCTCAGTACAGTCCCACCAAACACTACACTACACTACACCCCCCCCCCCCGTCACTTATTAACCCCTTATAAACCCCTGATCACCCCATATAAACTCCCTGATCACCCCCCTGTCATTGATCACCGCCCTGTCATTGATCACCGCCCTGTCAGGCTCCATTCAGACGTCCGCATGATTTTTACGGATCCGATCCATGTATCCATGGATCCGTAAAAATCATGCGGACGTCTGAATGGAGCCTTACAGGGGGGTGATCAATGACAGGCGGGTGATCACCCATATACACTCCCTGATCACCCCCTGTCATTGATCACCGCCCTGTCAGGCTCCATTCAGACGTCCGCATGATTTTTACGGATCCGATCCATGTATCCATGGATCCGTAAAAATCATGCGGACGTCTGAATGGAGCCTTACAGGGGGGGTGATCAGTGACAGGGGGGTGATCACCCTGATCACCCTCTGTCATTGATAACCCCCCTGTAAGGCTCCATTCAGACGTCCGCATGCGTTCTGTGGATCCGATCCATGTATCCATGGATCCGTAAAAAATCATGCGGATGTCTGAATGGAGCCTTACAGGGGGGGTGATCAGTGACAGGGGGGTGATCACCCTGATTACCCTGATCACCCCCTGTCATTGATAACCCCCCTGTAAGGCTCCATTCAGACGTCCGCATGCGTTCTGTGGATCCGATCCATTTATCCATGGATCCGTAAAAAATCATGCGGATGTCTGAATGGAGTCTTACAGGGGGGGTGATCAGTGACAGGGGGGTGATCACCCTGATTACCCTGATCACCCCTGTCATTGATAACCCCCCTGTAAGGCTCCATTCAGACGTCCGCATGCGTTCTGTGGATCCGATCCATGTATCCATGGATCCGTAAAAAATCATGCGGATGTCTGAATGGAGCCTTACAGGGAGGGTGATCAGTGACAGGGGGGTGATCACCCTGATTACCCTGATCACCCCCTGTCATTGATAACCCCCCTGTAAGGCTCCATTCAGACGTCCGCATGCGTTCTGTGGATCCGATCCATGTATCCATGGATCCGTAAAAAATCATGCGGATGTCTGAATGGAGCCTTACAGGGGGGGTGATCAATGACAGGGGGGTGATCAGGGAGTCTATATGGGTGATCACCCCCCTGTCATTGATCACCCCCCTGTCATTGATCACCCCCCTGTCATTGATCACTCCCCCCCTGGTAAGGCTCCATTCAGCCATTTTTTTTGGCACAAGTTAGCGGACATTTTTTGTTTGTTTTTGTTTTTTCTTACAAAGTCTCATATTCCACTAACTTGTGTCAAAAAATAAAATCTCACATGGACGCACCATACCCCTCACGGAATCCAAATGCGTAAACATTTTTAGACATTTATATTCCAGACTTCTCACGCTTTAGGGCCCCTAAAAAGCCAGGGCAGTATAAATACCCCACATGTGACCCCATTTCGGAAAGAAGACACCCCAAGGTATTCGCTGAGGGGCATATTGAGTCCATGAAAGATTGAAATTTTTGTCCTAAGTTAGCGGAAAGTGAGACTTTGTGAGAAAAAAAACAAAAAAAATCAATATCCGCTAACTTATGCAAAAAAAAAAAAAATTTCTATGAACTCGCCAGGCCCCTCATTGAATACCTTGGGGTGTCTTCTTTCCAAAGTGGGGTCACATGTGGGGTATTTATACTGCCCTGGCTTTTTAGGGGCCCGAAAGTGTGAGAAGAAGTCTGGGATCCAAATGTCTAAAAATGCCCTCCTAAAAGGAATTTGGGCCCCTTTGCGCATCTAGGCTGCAAAAAAGTGTGACACATCTGGTATCGCCGTACTCAGGAGAAGTTGGGGAATGTGTTTTGGGGTGTCATTTTACATATACCCATGCTGGGTGAGAAAAATATCTTGGTCAAATGCCAACTTTGTATAAAAAAATGGGAAAAGTTGTCTTTTGCCAAGATATTTCTCTCACCCAGCATGGGTATATGTAAAATGACCCCCCAAAACACATTGCCCAACTTCTCCTGAGTACGGCGATACCAGATGTGTCACACTTTTTTGCAGCCAAGGTGGGCAAAGGGGCACCTTTCGGATTTCGCAGGCCATTTTTTACACATTTTGATTTCAAGGTACTTCTTACACATTTGGGCCCCTAAATTGCCAGGGCAGTATAACTACGCCACAAGTGACCCCATTTTGGAAAGAAGACACCCCAAGGTATTCCGTGGGGGGCACGGCGAGTTCCTAGAATTTTTTATTTTTTGTCACAATTTAGCGGAAAATGATGATTTTTCTTTTTTTTTCTTTTTTCCTTACAAAGTCTCATATTCCACTAACTTGCGACAAAAAATAAAAAATTCTAGGAACTCGCCATGCCCCTCACGGAATACCTTGGGGTGTCTTCTTTCAAAAATGGGGTCACTTGTGGGGTAGATATACTGCCCTGGCAATTTAGGGGCCCAAATGTGTGAGAAGAACTTTGCAATCAAAATGTGTAAGAAATGACCGGTGAAACCCGAAAGGTGCACTTTGGAATATGTGCCCCTTTGCCCACCTTGGCAGCAAAAAAGTGTCACACATCTGGTATCGCCGTACTCAGGAGAAGTTGGGGAATGTGTTTTGGGGTGTCATTTTACATATACCCATGCTGGGTGAGAAAAATATCTTGGTCAAATGCCAACTTTGTATAAAAAAATGGGAAAAGTTGTCTTTTGCCAAGATATTTCTCTCACCCAGCATGGGTATATGTAAAATGACAGCCCAAAACACATTCCCCAACTTCTCCTGAGTACGGCGATACCAGATGTGTCACACTTTTTTGCTGCCAAGGTGGGCAAAGGGGCACATATTCCAAAGTGCACCTTTCGGATTTCACCGGTCATTTCTTACACATTTTGATTGCAAAGTTCTTCTCACACATTTGGGCCCCTAAATTGCCAGGGCAGTATAACTACCCCACAAGTGACCCCATTTTGGAAAGAAGACACCCCAAGGTATTCTGTGAGGGGCATGGTGAGTTCCTAGAATTTTTTATTTTTTGTCGCAAGTTAGTGGAATATGAGACTTTGTAAGAAAAAAATAAAAATAAAAAAATCATCATCATTTTCCGCTAACTTGTGACAAAAAATAAAAAGTTCTATGAACTCACTATGCCCATCAGCGAATACCTTAGGGTGTCTACTTTCCGAAATGGGGTCATTTGTGGGGTTTTTCTACTGTTTGGGCATTGTAGAACCTCAGGAAACATGACATGTGCTCAGAAAATCAGAGCCGTTTCAAAAAGCGGAAATTCACATTTTTGTACCATAGTTTGTAAATGCTATAACTTTTACCCAAACCATTTTTTTTTTGCCCAAACATTTTTTTTTTATCAAAGACATGTAGAACTATAAATTTAGTGAAAAATTTATATATGGATGTCGTTTTTTTTGCAAAATTTCACAGCTGAAAGTGAAAAATGTCATTTTTTTGCAAAAAAATCGTTACATTTTGATTAATAACAAAAAAAGTAAAAATGTCAGCAGCAATAAAATACCACCAAATGAAAGCTCCATTAGTGAGAAGAAAAGGAGGTAAAATTCATTTGGGTGGTAAGTTGCATGACCGAGCGATAAACGGTGAAAGTAGTGTAGTGCCGAAGTGTAAAAAGTGGCCTGGTCATGAAGGGGGTTTCACCTAGCGGGGCTGAAGTGGTTAATAAAACTATGACTTTACGTCATGAAATAGGAAAATCATTTAGTTACATCCTGTATTATACTCCAGAGCTGCACTTACTATTCTGCTGGTGGAGTCACTGTGTACATACATTACTTATCCTGTACTGATCCTGAGTTACATCCTGTATTATACTCCAGAGCTGCACTCACTATTCTGCTGCTGCAGTCACTGTGTACATACATTACTTATCCTGTACTGATCCTGAGTTACATCCTGTATTATACTCCAGAGCTGCACTCACTGTTCTGCTGGTGGAGTCACTGTGTACATACATTACTTATCCTGTACTGATCCTGAGTTACATCCTGTATTATACTCCAGAGCTGTGCTCACTATTCTGCTGGTGGAGTCACTGTGTACATACATTACTTATCCTGTACTGATCCTGAGTTACATCCTGTATTATACTACAGAGCTGCACTCACTATTCTGCTGGTGCAGTCACTGTGTACATACATTACTTATCCTGTACTGATCCTGAGTTACATCCTGTATTATACTCCAGAGCTGCACTCACTGTTCTGCTGGTGGAGTCACTGTGTACATACATTACTTATCCTGTACTGATCCTGAGTTACATCCTGTATTATACTCCAGAGCTGCACTCACTGTTCTGCTGGTGGAGTCACTGTGTACATACATTACTTATCCTGTACTGATCCTGAGTTACATCCTGTATTACACTACAGGGCTGCACTCACTATTCTGCTGGTGCAGTCACTGTGTACATACATTACTTATCCTGTACTGATCCTGAGTTACATCCTGTATTATACTCCAGAGCTGTACTCACTATTCTGCTGGTGCAGTCACTGTGTACATACATTACTTATCCTGTACTGATCCTGAGTTACATCCTGTATTATACTCCAGAGCTGCACTCACTATTCTGCTGGTGCAGTCACTGTGTACATACATTACTTATCCTGTACTGATCCTGAGTTACATCCTGTATTATACTCCAGAGCTGCACTCACTATTCTGCTGGTGCAGTCACTGTGTACATACATTACTTATCCTACACTGATCCTGAGTTACATCCTGTATTATACTCCAGAGCTGCACTCACTATTCTGCTGGTGCAGTCACTGTGTACATACATTACTTATCCTGCACTGATCCTGAGTTACATCCTGTATTATACTCCAGAGCTGCACTCACTATTCTGCTGGTGGAGTCACTGTGTACATACATTACTTATCCTGTACTGATCCTGAGTTACATCCTGTATTATACTCCAGAGCTGCACTCACTATTCTGCTGGTGCAGTCACTGTGTACAAACATTACTTATCCTGTACTGATCCTGAGTTACATCCTGTTTTATACTCCAGAGCTGCACTCACTATTCTGCTGGTGCAGTCACTGTGTACATACATTACTTGTGGCCGGGGCTATGTGTGAAAGAACCTACTGCCCTGAAATACCCCCCAAACAGTACTGGCGGCTTGAGTTGTGGCATAACCGCTTCCGTCGAGAGTACACCTGAAAGAGGGTATACCCTGTGGGAGAATGTAAAGGAATGGGGCGGGCTGGGTGGGGAACACCGCTGCCGCCCGACGTAACATGGAGAGAGGTGTGAGACAGATATAGGCCGGGACGCCCCTCCCACAAATACAGGCCAATAAATCGGCCTTGCTACTTGTGGCCGGGGCTATGTGTGAAAGAACCTACTGCCCTGAAATACCCCCCAAACAGTACTGGCGGCTTGAGTTGTGGCATAACCGCTTCCGTCGAGAGTACACCTGAAAGAGGCCAAAAACCCAGCATGAAAATACAGACGTCTTTATTGACACATTTACAACACCAAATTCTGAAAGGCACCATGAATCTCACTGACAGGGTTCGGAACATACCGACTGTAACAAGAAGAGCGCCACCGGCCCAACTTACGAATGATGTGAGCTGGCACCTGATTCCTGGAAGCGGCCGAGGCTGCTCCTATCCTGAACGAATGCCCCGACACAGTGAGGGGGTCTAAACCTAAATTGGCCGCCAGTGTGCGTGCGTGCGCTATGAATTGGGATGTGGACAACGCTGCTGTCCCGAAGGGTAGTAGTGGGGTATCAGTGCCGCGATTGGCCAGTGCCTCGGATAATTCCTTCAGAACGTGGACCGGACACCATTTGTGTGATGTGGGGAAGAATCTAATCTGGGTAGGGGGACCCGACTGGGAGGTCTTGGTCACAGGTAAAGACAAGACGAAGCCCTCTGGGCTGGGAACCAACTGTCGGCGGGATAGGAAGGGGCTGCTGAGTGACAGCGACGTGAACTCCCCCGGCCTCATGAAGCCATAAAAGGCCAAATAAATGGCGGCTTTGAGTACTAAGCTCTGGAGAACCCCGAAGGGCCTAAGGTCTAACAAATCGGACATGCCTCTGAAGATAGGGCCAGACACAGGCTGTCTACGAGGGGTAACACCTGGGGTACAGTTCTGTAAACCTTTCAACGTGGCCTTGACCACGTGACTGGAAAACAACGACGTTCTTTCTGGCTGAAAGCGCGACAGATGATGTTGGACCCCTGCCAGGTAAGTTTTGACGGTACCGGGAGAAAGGTGCATGTGCTCATGGCAGTACCCGATGAACGCCAATATGAAGTCTATGTGGCTCAGGCCGCCTCGGGGGTGTTCCTGCTGGAATCTGCAGTACAACCGCCAGCCAGTGTTGTACGCTCGGGTGGTATTAGCCGAGAGCGACCTGGCAAACAGCCCATGGGCCGTGGTCAGGTATTTGTTTAGTTGAGAAAGAGCGTGGCCGGACGTGGAGACGGGGTTCTCGACGCGTCGGCTTCGGGGCAAACCTGGGAAAATAAAGAGTAATCCATCTTACCTAAAGCGTCAACTGCTACTACTTGCGCACCACATATGAGGGAACCACAGAATAAGAAGTTATGTAGGAGCGACAACTGTACCAGACGTCTCATCAAAGACATGACCAGTTGAGACCTGGATTTGCCACTGTCAAGGATGGCCAGGGAGGAAGGACTAGCAGAGGCGAAGACCACAGTGCGGCCTGTCCACTGGTAGCCCCAAACATGAGCTGCCGCCACTATGGGATACAAGTCCCTAACCTCCGTCGTCTGGGGGGCTCCCGTGGTCTCGCAAATCTCCCCCGGCCATGCCCCGTTCAGCCAATGGGGGCCAAAAATAGCAGCGAACCCAGGGCTGACCCCGCTGCTGGAGAATATGACGGGGGAGCTATGCGAGACCGCCGGGACAAACATGGACACGCCATTCCAATGACTCAAGAAGTGGTCCCACATGCTCAAATCCGCTTGTGCTTGACTATCCAGGAATACTGGACTATCCTGACAGGGAGCTGCTGAGAGGAGTGGTAACAATCTGGCTACAAAAGATCTACCCTGGGGAATGACGCGCATGGCAAAATTTAACATGCCTAATAATGACTGTAGTTCCACCTTGGTGGTGACCCTCCCTGTGACGAAACTGCGAATGACTGCCCTGACCCTAGCCAACTTGTCTTCTGGCAACTTTGCTGACATGGTCTCTGTGTCCAACACGATGCCCAGGAAGGTGATGGTGGTCGCAGGACCATCAACTTTTCTGGGGGAAACCGGAACCCCTAGCTGAGCGAAACAAGCTAACAAGCTCTGAAGATCGCGACGCGAGCCCTGTGGAGATTCGATCAGCAAAAAATCGTCCAAGTAATGTATCACGTGTTCGCAACAAAACCTGTTCTCGAGTATCCAGTGTAGGGCTTTTGCCAGCTGATCGAAAATCCAAGGGCTGCTACGGGACCCGAAAGTCAATTTGGTGGCGAAATAATAACGGGAATTCCACTTGATCCCGTGCCACTGCCAAAGTTCTGGCCTGATAGGCATCAACTTGAAGGCGTCTGATATGTCCGCTTTGGACAAGATCGCCCCGGTGCCTGTGGCAAGGATGAGTGCAATAGCCTGATCGATGGAGGCGTACACCATGCTGACTTCCTCCGCTGGAATGAGTGAATTCAAACTGGGAGTAGCTAACCCGTGAGGAGCCGATAGATCGAAAATCAATCGCTCTTTGTGGCTGAACTTTCCCGTGACCACCCCTATGGGGCTGATCCTCCAGCGCTCGAATGGGGAGGACAAGAAGGGGCCGATGATGTACCCCTTGTCTAGCTCCAACTGGAGGAGTCTATCTATGGACCCGGGGTTGAGGGATGCGGACTGCAAGTTCCTACACTCATGGGTGTGATCCGGTAAAGCCACGAGACCTGTGTGGAAACCATGGGTGAAACCTGACACAAGAAAGTCGCAGAAGGAAGCATCCTGATGCCCCTGTAAGTATGATTCCAAGAGGTCTACATTTACCACGCTCATGCAATGTTTGTCGGTTTTTAATGAGCAGGCCACTTTCGGGTGGGCTCGAAAACAGTTGGCGCAAATGTGTAACAGACGGCACTGACTATAATTGCAAGTGGCAAAATTGTAGTTATTGCAGATCTGTGATCTGCCCAGATATTTAATTGGCCGGCCGAGTTTATCAACCGCCAAATTTTGCTGGATGCCAGTAGATGGACCAGGAATAGGAGGAGAAGGGTTGGACCTGGGGGCGCTTGCGGCATTATGACACCATTCTCCAGTGTGATAGATAGACTGGCATGAAGAGCACGCCGGTGCTTTCAGTCCAGCGAAATGCCTACAGAATATTTCTGTGTCTATGTTGGCCCAGTTGGTAGTGAACTGGAACTGACTGAGTGCAGCTGCTGCCTTGGCAGAAAAGGAGCAATGGTAGTCATAAAAACCGAAGCCTCCGTACTTGTAGCCCAACTCAGTGACCCTGAAGAGGTACAGGTCCAACTCCTCTCTCCTATCTGGTCGCACTGAACAGATGATGTCTCGGTAGAGACTAAAGGCAAGTACGAACTCCGGAATTGTTAACTTCCTGCTAAGCCTCAGGTCGCGCCCCTTCAGGACGACAGAAACATCGCCGCACGCAATGACCCTATTGTCCGATAAATCACGAGTGGCAATTAGAAGGGAGGCTAAGTTCACGTCTCTGCCATCAAGGATATCCTTCTTGATGTTAGCCGGAATAAAATGAGCTGGAGTGACGTTGGGCACTGTAACAAAGTTACCTGAAGTACTGGCAACGGGTGCCGCCACGACTGGCAACAGAGTGGCAGGTGAGGACAAGCCAGCGACCCTAGCCTCTACCGACTCCAATCTGGACTGTACCCCGGACACGGAGGAGGTGAGGCTATTCAGCATGACGTGGAGCTGAGTTAACGAGGTCTGAACCGTGGCCATGGAGACCTCTTGCTGACCAGGTTCTGCCGGGGTGGACACCAGTAGCCTATACAATTCCGCCTTCCGGGCAGCGGCCGGGAAAGGAATTCCTCTTTTGGCTAACTCAGACATGAGTTTCGGCACAGTCCAATTGCGCAGAGATGGAATACTGCCGGATTCCGATGCCCTAGAACCCAGGTCTTCGCCAGAAGCATCCACAATATCTGACCCGTGAGACATGACCGGACTGTTGAAACAAGCAAAAACGACGAACCGTCACTACCACTGTTAGGTGCCAAGACTGACTAACACCCGTGCTTTGACACCACCACCGCCACTGCAGAAACGTCATGCAAAGAAACCTAACCCTGGTGACCACCTGACAGCTGAGGTATGGAGGAAGAGGAGATGTGCGACAGCGGACGAATTAGACCAAAAAGACCTTACCGAGACAGGACAATACGCTGGTAAGAAAGGAACAAAAAGGGATCAACCGCAGAAGTAGACCTGTACACATAAAACAAAAGTTTTTTTTTTTTTGTTTTTTTTTTGTTTTTTTTTGTTTTTTTTTCACATTAACGCTAGTACCAGTGTACAATACACCCAGGCTGGGTAACGAGGTACAACTGTCTGATTACCGGGAGAAATCGCGGAGTTGGCTGAACGATTGATGACCCAGCGCCAGAAAACACGGCTAACTAAGTGGTAAGCTAAATGTATGAAGACAGGGTTTTTTTTTTTTTTTTTTTTTTTTTTACTTGTGCCATGCACTGTGAAGGCCCCGGCGCCAAACATATCGGGGTTACTAGTTACTGGGGGCACGGCACCCCAACAACTCAGTGCCTCCACCCTGCATGACAAAGCTACCCCCCCCCCCCCCCTACCTAGCTAAGAGCACGGCGGCCCGTGCCAGACTTTGCCCCCCACCAAACGCTATCAGTACCCCTTGCTGTCAAGTTAGGTGCAGCAAATATACAGTAACACACACTTTGATGCGGGCAATGCAGTAACACACACTTAATGCGGGTAAAGCAGTAACACACACTTAATGCGGGAAATGCAGTGACACACACCTTGTGCGGGCAACAACTCCCGCTGGACTACTCTCACACACGCCTCTGAACAACATCCCCCTGAGAAAATAAAACTTGAACGGAGGAACAGCCGAAGGAATCGGAGTCTCGCTGACTCCTGCCACCTGCGTGCGAGTCACGTGGGAGCGGGGCGTGCTGCCAGACTGCCGCTCCGGTGTGGGGATGTCCCTCTCTTACCTTAGAGGGACCGACCCCACCGACCGGACTTGAAGAACCGAAGCTGCGCTACGGCAGCAGCTACTTACCCGCCGCACGATGCAGACCAGGACGCCGAACTGACAGAGGAAGCGCCGACCGGAAGTGACGATGTGTTACCTAGGAGACGCTGTAACAGGAACACCGCTGCCGCCCGACGTAACATGGAGAGAGGTGTGAGACAGATATAGGCCGGGACGCCCCTCCCACAAATACAGGCCAATAAATCGGCCTTGCTACTTATCCTGTACTGATCCTGAGTTACATCCTGTATTATACTCCAGAGCTGCACTCACTATTCTGCTGGTGCAGTCACTGTGTACATACATTACTTATCCTGTACTGATCCTGAGTTACATCCTGTATTATACTCCAGAGCTGCACTCACTATTCTGCTGGTGCAGTCACTGTGTACATACAATACTTATCCTGTACTGATCCTGAGTTACATCCTGTATTATACTCCAGAGCTGCACTCACTATTCTGCTGGTGCAGTCACTGTGTACATACATTACTTATCCTGTACTGATCCTGAGTTACATCCTGTATTATACTCCAGAGCTGCACTCACTATTCTGCTGGTGCAGTCACTGTGTACATACAATACTTATCCTGTACTGATCCTGAGTTACATCCTGTATTATACTCCAGAGCTGCACTCACTATTCTGCTGGTGCAGTCACTGTGTACATACATTACTTATCCTGTACTGATCCTGAGTTACATCCTGTATTATACTCCAGAGCTGCACTCACTATTCTGCTGCTGCAGTCACTGTGTACTGTGACATAGCAAGGGTTTTTGTCTGGGAAGGCAGGTATTTTCCTCCCAACATGGGCAGCTGGGCTGATTTCCAGCCAGGTGAGATTAAATACTGGACCGGAGTTGCTGGTGCTGGAAGGTTCAGAGATGTATGAGGGCCGTATGCTGGGAAACAGGCCGCTAAAGCCTGCTGTGGTCTGCCGGGGATAGAACAGTTAGCAAGGTGCCGCGTCTGTTCTGCTTAACCTGCCTGCCAGAGCAAATCCTCACATTACATACATTACATTATGCCTCATTCTCAAGATCTTTAACCACCTCCGGACCGCCTAACGCAGATGTGCGGTCCGGAGGTGGCGGCCCTGCGCAGAGTCACGCATATACGCGTCATCTCGCGAGGGCCGGGATTTCCTGTGAACGCGCGCACACAGGCGCGCGCGCTCACAGGAACGGAAGGTAAGCGAGTGGATCTCCAGCCTGCCAGCGGCGATCGCTCGCTGGCAGGCTGGAGATCCGAATTTTTTAACCCCTAACAGGTATATTAGACGCTGTTTTCATAACAGCGTCTAATATACCTCCTACCTGGTCCTCTGGTGGTCCCTTTTGTTAGGATCGACCACCAGAGGACTCAGGTAGGTCAGTACAGTCGCACCAAACACCACACTACACTACACTACACCCCCCCCCCGTCACTTATTAACCCCTTATAAACCCCTGATCACCCCATATAAACTCCCTGATCACCCCCCTGTCATTGATCACCGCCCTGTCATTGATCACCCCCCTGTCAGGCTCCGTTCAGACGTCCGCATGATTTTTACGGATCCGATCCATGTATCCATGGATCCGTAAAAATCATGCGGACGTCTGAATGGAGCCTTACAGGGGGGTGATCAATGACAGGCGGGTGATCACCCATATACACTCCTTGATCACCCCCGTCATTGATCACCCCCCTGTAAGGCACCATTCAGACGTCCGCATGATTTTTACGGATCCATGGATACATGGATCGGATCCGCAAAACACATGCGGACGTCTGAATGGAGCCTTACAGGGGGTGATCAATGACAGGCGGGTGATCACCCATATACACTCCCTGATCACCCCCCTGTCATTGATAACCCCCCTGTAAGGCTCCATTCAGACGTCCGCATGCGTTTTATGGATCCGTAAAAAATCATGCGGATGTCTGAATGGAGCCTTACAGGGGGGGTGATCAGTGACAGGGGGGTGATCACCCTGATTACCCTGATCACCCCCTGTCATTGATAACCCCCCTGTAAAGCTCCATTCAGACGTCCGCATGCATTTTGTGGATCCGATCCATGTATCCATGGATCCGTAAAAAATCATGCGGATGTCTGAATGGAGCCTTACAGGGGGGGGTGGTCAGTGACAGGGGGGTGATCACCCTGATTACCCTGATCACCCCCTGTCATTGATAACCCCCCTGTAAGGCTCCATTCAGACGTCCGCATGCGTTTTGTGGATCCGATACATGTATCCATGGATCCGTAAAAAATCATGCGGATGTCTGAATGGAGCCTTACAGGGGGGGTGATCAATGACAGGGGGGTGATCAGGGAGTCTATTATGGGTGATCACCCCCCTGTCATTGATCACCCCCCTGTCATTGATCACCCCCCCTGTCATTGATCACCCCCCCTGTCATTGATCACCCCCCCCCCCCTGTAAGGCTCCATTCAGCCATTTTTTTTGGCCCAAGTTAGCGGAAATTTTTTGTTTGTTTTTGTTTTTGTTTTTTCTTACTAAGTCTCATACTCCACTAACTTGTGTCAAAAAATAAAATCTCCCATGAACTCACCATACCCCTCACGGAATCCAAATGCGTAAACATTTTTAGACATTTATATTCCAGACTTCTTCTCACGCTTTAGGGCCCCTAAAAAGCCAGGTCAGTATAAATACCCCACATGTGACCCCATTTCGGAAAGAAGACACCCCAAGGTATTCCGTGAGGGGCATATTGAGTCCATGAAAGATTGAAATTTTTGTCCTAAGTTAGCGGAAAGTGAGACTTTGTGAGAAAAAAATCAAAAAAAAAATCAATATCCGCTAACTTATGCAAAAAAAAAAAAATTCTAGGAACTCGCCATGCCCCTCATTGAATACCTTGGGGTGTCTTCTTTCCAAAGTGGGGTCACATGTGGGGTATTTATACTGCCCTGGCTTTTTAGGGGCCCGAAAGTGTGAGAAGAAGTCTGGGATCCAAATGTCTAAAAATGCCCTCCTAAAAGGAATTTGGGCCCCTTTGCGCATCTAGGCTGCAAAAAAGTGTCACACATGTGGTATCGCCGTACTCAGGAGAAGTTGGGGAATGTGTTTTGGGGTGTCATTTTACATATACCCATGCTGGGTGAGAAAAATATATTGGTCAAATGCCAACTTTGTATAAAAAAATGGGAAAAGTTGTCTTTTGCCAAGATATTTCTCTCACCCAGCATGGGTATATGTAAAATGACACCCCAAAACACATTCCCCAACTTCTCCTGAGTACGGCGATACCAGATGTGTCACACTTTTTTGATGCCAAGGTGGGCAAAGGGGCACATATTCCAAAGTGCACCTTTCGGATTTCGCAGGCCATTTTTTACACATTTTGATTGCAAGGTACTTCTTACACATTTGGGCCCCTAAATTGCCAGGGCAGTATAACTACGCCACAAGTGACCCCATTTTGGAAAGAAGACACCCCAAGGTATTCCGTGAGGGGCACTGCGAGTTCCTAGAATTTTTTATTTTTTGTCACAAGTTAGTGGAATATGAGACTTTGTAAGGAAAAAAGAGAAAAAAAAAAAAATCATTATTTTCCGCTAACTTGTGACAAAAAATAAAAAATTCTAGGAACTCGCCATGCCCCTCACGGAATACCTTGGGGTGTCTTCTTTCCAAAATGGGGTCACTTGTGGCGTAGTTATACTGCCCTGGCAATTTAGGGGCCCAAATGTGTGAGAAGTACTTTGCAATCAAAATCTGTAAAAAAATGCCCTGCGAAATCCGAAAGGTGCTCTTTGGAATATGCGCCCCTTTGCCCACCTTGGCTGCAAAAAAGTGTGACACATCTGGTATCGCCGTACTCAGGAGAAGTTGGGGAATGTGTTTTGGGGTGTCATTTTACATATACCCATGCTGGGTGAGAGAAATATCTTGGCAAAAGACAACTTTTCCCATTTTTTTATACAAAGTTGGCATTTGACCAAGATATTTTTCTCACCCAGCATGGGTATATGTAAAATGACACCCCAAAACACATTCCCCAACTTCTCCTGAGTACGGCGATACCAGATGTGTCACACTTTTTTGCTGCCAAGGTGGGCAAAGGGGCGCATATTCCAAAGTGCACCTTTTGGATTTCACCGGTCATTTTTTACACATTTTGATTGCAAAGTTCTTCTCACACATTTGGGCCCCTAAATTGCCAGGGCAGTATAACTACCCCACAAGTGACCCCATTTTGGAAAGAAGACACCCCAAGGTATTCTGTGAGGGGCATGGTGAGTTCCTAAAAATTTTTATTTTTTGTCGCAAGTTAGTGGAATATGAGACTTTGTAAGAAAAAATAAAAAAATAAAAATAATCATCATTTTCCGCTAACTTGTGACAAAAAATAAAAAGTTCTATGAACTCACTATGCCCATCAGCGAATACCTTAGGGTGTCTACTTTCCGAAATGGGGTCATTTGTGGGGTAGTTATACTGTTTGGGCATTGTAGAACCCAGTGGCGTAGCTACAGGGGTCGCAGCGGTCTCAATTGCGACCGGGCCCCTGAGCCAGGGGGGCCCACGGCCCCCCCACCGCCTCCTATTCAAAATGTTATCTAATAGTGCCGGGGCCCGGGGCAGTGCGCACGGCGCAGCGCAGGCTCTAGTAGGCAGGCACTAGGCAGCTCAGCTCACCACGTGTGTCAGAGGGGGCGGCGCCGGCCGCGGAAGCAGACATGTGAGGTCTGAGTGACTGGGAGCCGGAGGCGTGGTTTCTCCCAGTCAGATACTGTCAAAAGAAGCAGCAGGCGGCAGCGGCAGTGACTGTGCGGCGCGAGGTTAGTTTTCTTGACTAGCCTCGGCTCGGCCCTCGGCTCTACTCTCTCTGACTCTGAGTCTGAGACTAGTGACAGGCGGCGGCAGCGCAGTGAGCAGAGGCGCTAGCTAGCCCAGCTCCAGCTTGATGATGGGATGGTCTGGGAATCTGTGATCTCTTAGTGGCAGGCGGCGGCAGTGCAGAGTCCAGCCCAGCCCAGGGATCAGATCAGCTTGATGATGGGATGGGAATCACTTTTGATGATGGGATGGGATCATGGAAATCACTTGATGATGGGATGGGATCATGGGAATCACTTGATGATGGGATGGGATCATGGGAATCACTTGATGATGGGATGGGATCATGGGAATCACTTGATGATGGGATGGGATCATGGGAATCACTTGATGATAGGATGGGATCATGGGAATCACTTGATGATGGGATGGGATCATGGGAATCACTTGATGATGGGATGGGATCATGGGAATCACTTGATGATGGGATGGGATCATGGGAATCACTTGATGATGGGATGGGATCATAGGAATCACTTGATGATGGGATGGGATCATGGGAATCACTTGATGATGGGATGGGATCATGGGAATCACTTGATGATGGGATGGGATCATGGGAATCACTTGATGATGGGATGGGATCATAGGAATCACTTGATGATGGGATGGGATCATGGGAATCACTTGATGATGGGATGGGATCATGGGAATCACTTGATGATGGGATGGGATCATGGGAATCACTTGATGATGGGATGGGATCATGGGAATCACTTGATGATGGGATCATGGGAATCACTTGATGATGGGATCATGGGAATCACTTGATGATGGGATGGGAATGGGATTTGGGCGGCATTATGGAATGGGATCATGGAGTGGCCAGTGGGAGTCTGGGACTCTCACTCTGAATTCTGTGGGAATCTGTCTCTGAAGTGGTTACTGGCCACACTACTTACTGTGTGTGTGTGCCAGGCCCAAGGGGCAGGCCGCAGGCAGGCAGTGTGTGGGCCTGCACCAGGCAGGGGCACTGGCGACTGCTGTTACTGTGAGCCAGGAGAAGCAGTGCACTGCAAGCAAGTGTGGGTGCATGCCACTGTGCCAGCCTGCCAGGGGCAGGCTGCAGGCAGCGGCCCAGGCCCCCAGCGTGATCTGTTGCTGACTGGCGCTGGGCACTTAAATTAATGACAGTGTGTGTGTCTGTGCCAGGGGGCAGGCCACAGGCAGACAGTGTGTGCGCCTGCGCCAGACACTGGCCCTGGGGTAGGCAGTGACTGTGAGCCTTGTGTGCAATAATGCTGGACTGACCCATACATCGGCTATATACGATATTACCAGTCCGTCCGTATATAGCCGGTTGATGGGTCAGTCCAGCATTATTGCACACCATGTGCTGTCTGAAGAATTTTTTCACTGCACATCTATCAAATTTCGCCCTGAATTTAATTTGTAAATATATTAGCAATTAAAATCGGGGTCTGGTGGCGTTATGAAACGGTATTGAGGGTAGGGGGGCCCAAACTGAACTCTTGCACCAGGGCCCATGAGCCTATAGCTACGCCCCTGGTAGAACCTCAGGAAACATGACAGGTGCTCAGAAAGTCAGAGCTGTTTCAAAAAGCGGAAATTCACATTTTTGTACCATAGTTTGTAAATGCTATAACTTTTACCCAAACCATTTTTTTTTTGCCCAAACATTTTTTTTTTATCAAAGACATGTAGAACAATAAATTTGGTGAAAAATTTATATATGGATGTCGTTTTTTTTGCAAAATTTTACAGCTGAAAGTGAAAAATGTCATTTTTTTGCAAAAAAATCGTTACATTTCGATTAATAACAAAAAAAGTAAAAATGTCAGCAGCAATGAAATACCACCAAATGAAAGCTCCATTAGTGAGAAGAAAAGGAGGTAAAATTCATTTGGGTGGTAAGTTGCATGACCGAGCGATAAACGGTGAAAGGAGTGTAGTGCCGAAGTGTAAAAAGTGCTCTGGTCATGAAGGGGGTTTCACCTAGCGGGGCTGAAGTGGTTAATATGTTGCTCTGTTTTTTTTTGTTTTTTTTTGTTTCAAATGTCCATTCATTCCCCCCCATGCCTCTGTTCTTATTGTATATATATTGCTGTTTCTTCATACATTCTTGTAGTCCGCCTGATGAAGAGACTGGTGATGTCTCGAAAGCTCGCTGTGTGACATCATTACTTCTATTTTTGTTAGCCATTAAAAGGTATTAAACCTGCAATACTCTGATTTTGTTTCTCTTAATGAGAGCACTAAACTATTATGTCTAAGTTTGACGTATACATAAAAAAAAAAAGGATACGAAAACGCAGCGCACCACGTTCTTGCATCCTGCACAGTCCGGTAAAAAAAAGTATATGTTTTTTTACAATGGAACTATGGTGACGGATGCCACGGTTTGGCATCAGTCTGAGGCATCTGTTTAAAGAGGACCTTTCACCGATTATGACAATGTGAACTAACTATACAGACGTTCTCCGCTCCGTTCTCCCTGGGCGCCGCTCCGTCATAAAGTTATGGTAGGCGGAGTCTACCCTTGTTCTGCTGTAGCGCTGGCCAATCACATTGCAGAGCTTACAGCCTGGGAGAAAATAACCGCCTACCATAGCTTAGTGAGCGGAGATACTGGAGGGCATAGCGGGAGAACGGAGCGGCGCCCGGGGATAATAGTAAGGGCAGTGAGATCCCCGGGCGCCGCTCTCCATGTCTGTATACTTAGTTCACATTGTAATAATCAGTGAAAGGTCCTCTTTAAGGCCTCTTGCACACGGCCGTTTGATTGGGTCCGCATCCGAGCCGTCATTTTGGTGGCTCGGATGCGGACCCATTCACTTCAATGGGGCCGCAAAAGATGCGGACAGCACCCCGTGTTACGCCCGCTTCACAGACATTGACAGACCAAACTGCCCTTTAAATGCACCGCAAACTCCCCATTTGCACAAGGTTGGATACCAAGCTAGCCATGTCCCGTTGGTGTCATTGAAGGTTTCTTCCTCCACCAGCCACGTACAACACCAAGGGTCCCCGAAAGGTGAATTGAATAGATTTTTCGAACGGGGAGATGGTTAAAAAAACGCCGTCTCCCTCCCCTTTGTTTGAATCCACGGTCACTGCGTCTGCGCCGTGCAATTTACTGTCACACCCGATATGAGTGGTATTTTCTGTAGTACTATTCTCATTAGTCTAATCCCTGTTACGTCCCATATCAGGGATTGCCTTTTGTGAAAAAAAAATTTAGGCCGGGTATCTTCGACTGCCTTCACAGTGACAGACCAAACTCTGAGACACCAAACTGAATAGATTTTAGGAAGCGGGAGATGGAAAAAGCAGCTTGGTCGGTCCTCTTACTCCCAAGTTGGGGCACTGCGCGTGCACGGAGCAATGTGCTGTGACACCCTATATGAGTGGTGTCTTAACTAGTACTATTCCTATCAGTTTAATCCCTGTAACGTCCCCTATCCGGGAACGTGTGTCGAATTGATTAACTATTGTCGAATTAACGAACCATTACGACATCCTGAAATAATTTAGTTCTGAGCTTTGTACTTGCTTTGTATTGGAATTGATGGGGATTTTTTAAATTGTCTGCATTATTTCTAATAAACTATTAAGAGACTTTATTATGATTTTTTTTATTTTATGTATTAAAAACCCACCCATACAACTTAAAAAAAAAAAATGTTTTTTCTATGAAAAATTATCCAGCCGATCGATTTTAGTCTGATCATAATGAGGCAACGGCCTTATCATCTGGGGTGTGGCAACATTGCCAACACACTCATAGAGGTGATGATCGCTTCAATGTGATTTTTTTTTGTTTTGTTTTTGCAGCCACAGTGCAGCACCAGAGGCCAGAAAAATTTGCCATGTACACATGCCTGAAAAAAAATGTTATTGTTGCAGCCGCTGTTGTAGCAGCGGCCGGAAAAATTTATGTTTTCAAGGCAGAAAGGTGACTAAAACATTGCGGCTTGAACCCTAGTTGGTGGCGGAGAATTCACGATAGTCATCCGGTATGCAGACATTAAATAGAGCAGCGTGGGGACCATTTTGAGGCCAAGGCATGTCATCAGGCCTTTTGTTAGTTAAATGTATCCCCTACTGTCAGTCCCTTCGGGATCCATGCCTCATTCATCTTAATGAAGGTGAGGTAATCAACACTTTTTTGACCGAGGCGACTTCTTTTGTCAGTGACAATGCCTCCTGCTGCACTGAAGGTCCTTTCTGACATGACACTTGAAGCGGGGCAGGCCAGAAGTTCTATCGCAAACTGGGATAGCTCAGGCCACAAGTCAAGCCTGCACACCCAGTAGTCAAGGGGTTCATCGCTCCTCAGAGTGTCGATATCTGCAGTTAAGGCGAGGTAGTCTGCTACCTGTCGGTCGAGTCATTCTCTAAGGCTGGATCCCGAAGGGCTGTGGCGATGTGTAGGACTGAAAAAGCTCTGCATGTCCTCCATCAACAACACATCTGTAAAGCGTCCTGTCCTTGCCGCCGTGGTCGTGGTAGGAGGAGGATTACTTTCACCTCTTCCCCAGTTAGATTCCCGTTGTGCTGTGACATCCTCCTTATAAGCTGTGTAAAGCATATTTTTTTGTTTGGTTTTGAACTGCTGCATCCTTTCTGACTTTCGGTAATTTGGTAACATTTCCGCCACTTTCTGCTTCTACCGGGGGTCTAGTAGCGTGGCCACCCAGTACAGGTCATCCCTTCATCCTTTTTATACGAGGGTCCCTCAACAGACATGACAGAATGAAAGACCCCATTTGCACAAGGTTGGATGCCGAGCTACTCATTTCCCATTCCTCGTCCTCACTGATGTCATTAATGGTCTGTTCTTCACCCCAGCCACGTACAACACCACGGGTCCCAGATAGGTGACAACAACGAGCACCCTGGGATGCCTGCTGTGATTGGTCTTCCTCCTCCTCAAATCCACATTCCTCCTCTGACTCCTCTTCCTCATACTCCTCTTCCAGCGTTGCCGCAGGTCCGGCAAGCGATGATGACAAGGCTGTTTCTGGTGGTGATGGTGACCACAACTCTTTCTCTTCCTCTTCATTCTCATCTACAGCCTGATCCAGCACTCTTCGCAGGGCACGCTCCAGGAAGAAAACAAATGGGATGAGGTCGCTGATGGTGCCTTTGGTGCGACTGACTAGGTTTGTCACCTCCTCAAAAGGACGCATGAGCCTACAGGCATTGCGCATGAGCGTCCAGTAACGTGGCAAAAAAATTCCCAGCTCCGCAGAGGCTGTCCTAGCACCCCGGTCATGCAAATACTCGTTGACGGCTTTTTCTTGTTGGAGCAGGCGGTCGAACATTAGGAGTGTTGAATTCCAACGTGTCGTGCTGTCGCAAATCAAGCGCCTCACTGGCATGCTGTTTCGGCGCTAAATGTCTGAAAAGTGCGCCATGGCCGTGGAGGAACGCCTGAAATGGCCACACACCTTCCTGGCCTGCTTGAGGACGTCCTGTAAGCCTGGGTACTTAGACACAAAGCATTGTACGATGATATTCAACACATGTGCCATGCACGGCACATGTGACAACTTGCCCAAATTCAATGCCGCCAACAAATTGCTTCCATTGTCACACACCACTTTGCCGGTCTCCAGTTGGTGAGGGGTTAGCCACTGATCCACCTGTGCGTTCAGGGCGGACAGGAGTGCTGGTCCGGTGTGGCTCTCTGCTTTCAGGCAAGTCAACCCCAAGACAGCGTGACACTGTCGTATCCGGGATGTGGAATAGCCCCTGAGGAGCTGGGGGGATTAAGTTGATGTGCAGCCAGATGCTGCAGCAGAAGAGGACTCAGCCGAGGAGGTTATCGAAGAGGATGGAGTAGGAGGAGTAGAGGAGGTGGCAGTAGGCCTGCCTTGCAAGTCTTGGCGGTGTCACCAACTCCGCTGCAGAGCCACTCATTCCATGCTTGGCAGCCATCAGCAGGTTGACCCAATGCGCAGTGTAGGTGATATACCTGCCCTGACCGTGCTTTGCAGACCAGGTATCAGTGGTCAGATGGACCCTTGCCCCAACACTGTATGCCAGAGATGCCATGACTTCCTTTTCAATCACTGAGTAGAGGTTTGGGATTGCCTTTTTTGAAAAAAAATTTGTCCGGGTACCTTCCACTGTGGTGTCCCAATAGCGACAAATTTTTTGAAGGCCTCAGACTCCACCAGCTGGTATGTAAAAGCTGGCGGGCTAAGAGTTCCGTCAAGTCAGCTGTCAGACGCTGGGCAAGGGGGTGACTCTGTGACATTGGCTTCTTACACTCAAACATTTCCTTTTCAGACACCTGACTGTGGGCAGATGAGATGGAACTGCTGAAGGTGAGAGGAGGAGTGGCGGGTGGTTGAGAGGGGGCAAGGAGGACAGCAGTGGTTGACGTGGCTGAAGATGCTGGACCAGGAGGAGGATGGTGGCTTTGAGTTTGTGTGCTGCTTGTACTCATGTGTTGATCCCATAGGCGTTTGTGATGTGGATGTTGGACTTCCCATGACTCAGTTTCTTTTGGCACAGGTTGCAAATGGCATTGCTGTTATCAGAGGCAGACACACAAAAAAAATGCCTCACTGCTGAGCTTTGCAATGATGGCATTCTGGTGGTGGCAACAGCATGCGTTGATTGGCGTGCTGTCTGGCTGACCCCGGGTGCCGATACATGCTGTCTGACTGTGCCACTAGCTCCTTGCGACGACCTCCCCCTGCTTCCAACTCGTCTCCTCATTCTCTCTGCCTCCCCTTCTGAACTTTCCCCCTCTTCTTCTTCTCTTCGAGCAGGCACCCACGTGGCATCCACGGACACATCATCATCATCAACCACTTCACTGGTATCTGACACCTCAGCAAAGGAAGCAGCAGCGGGTACAACATCATCATCATCATCATCACACGTTACGTCCATGTGTGTAATGCTGCCTGACTGAGACATATCCCTGTTATGTACATCCTCTGGCAATAATGGTTGTGTATCACTAATTTCATCCAACTGATGTGTAAATAACTCCTCTGAGGGATCAAGTGAAGCGGCTTTGGTGGCTGTGGTGGTAGTGGTGGTGGTGGCGGCGGGCGGGAGAGTGGTAACTTGAGAGCAGATGACCAAAGCTGAGCTGGTGGAGGATGGTGCGTCAAGGTTCTTGGCGGAAGCTGTTGAAGATTGGGCGTTTTGTGTAAGCCAGTCAACTATTTTCTCCGAATTTTTAAGGTTCAGGGTTCGTGGCCTCTGAACACTGGGCATTATTCCAGGGCCAGTGGAAATCACACACCACGAACACGACGGCCCCTGCGGCGTGGCCTGCCTCTGCCTGTCTTTTATTTTTTATAGATAAGTAATACTATGCGTGCAAGGTACTGTGCCACCGTATATAAGTGGTGGGCAGTGGGCACAGTACAGGCTGTGTGGGCCTGAAACACACGGGCTTGGAACTGGGATTATATCACAGAAAAATATTAAATAGAATTTTTTTTATCTGCAAGGTATTGTCTGTGACACCCTGTATGAATGGTGTGAACACAGTGCTGTCTATGACTGAGCCTGCAGCCTCTCACCCAAAAAAAAAGCAGACTGATGTACCAGCCCTGAGAAGGGCTTTTTGGGGTGCAGTCTGGACGCTGTCCTTACAGCAGATGAGTCTGTGGACACAGAACAATGCCCTAGCTAACGCTTTCCCTATTAGATCAGCAGCAGCAGCAGCACTGTCCCTCCTCTCACTGAGAATGCAGCTTCCGAATGAATCTAAAATGGATGCTGTCCAGGAGGTGGGAGGGTCTGGGAGGGAGGGTCTGCTGCTGATTGGCTGGAATGTGTCTGCTGACTGTGAGGTACAGGGTCAAAGTTTACTCAATGATAATGTATAGGGGACGGACCGAACATTGCATATGTTCGCCCGCCGCGGTGAACGCGAACAAGCTATGTTCGCCGGGAACTGTTTGCCGGCGAATAGTTCGCAACATCACTACCCACATTGTGCCCCAAGTAATTTTCCCACATCATAATACAGGCAACTGTCTCTGCCTCCTATGGACTAAGAGATAGTGTTGATCACGAATATTCGAATTGCAAATTTTAATCGTGAATATCGGCACTTCGAGAATTCGCGAATATTTTGAATTTTGCAAAATTTATTCGTAATTGCGATTATTTGATTTTTGTGAAAATACCAGTTCATGCGAATTTTTATGTGGAAATTTGTATGCGAATTTTATGCGAATTTTCGCAATCAAGAAAATAATGCCTGGAGATCATGAATTTGCGAATTCTCGAATATATGGCGATTATTCGCCCAAATATTCGCGAAATATCGCGAATTCGAATATTGCCCCTGCCACTCATCACTGCTAAGAGACAGCTGCTAGAAAGTGGGACATAGGAAGTATGGCGAACTAGCAGTGCATTGTACAGAAACTGTACTCGTCTGCTCCCCTCCATAGTCTTCCTGTCAGGGCCGGCAAACTGGGCAATTGCCCAGGGCCCGGATCCTCTGCTTCAGTCCGGGCAGATCGCCGGGAGTTCCTGCTCTGCTCCATACATACAGTGGATATAAAAAGTCTACACGCCCTGTTAAAATGTCAGGTTTCTGTGATGTAAAAAAATGAGACATAGATAAATCATTTCGGAACTTTTTCCACCTTTAATGTTACCTATAAACTGTACAACTCAACTGAAAGCATGACAATGACCCAAAGCATACATCCAAATCAACAAAGGAATGGCTTCACCAGAAGAAGATATACGTTTTGGAATGGCCCAGCCAGAGCCCAGACCTGAATCCGATTGATAATCTGTGGGGTGATCTGAAGAGCGCTGTGCCCAGGAGATGCCCTCGCAATCTGACAGATTTGGAGTGTTTTTGCAATGAAGAGGGGGCAAATCTTGTCAAGTCAAACCCAAAAAGACTGAGTGCTGTAATAAAATAAAATCACAAGGTGCTTGAACAACGTATCAGTTTAAATGTGTGCACACTTATGCAACCAGATTATTTTATTTTTATATTTTTTCTTCCCTCCACCTAAAAGATTTCAGTTTGTTTTTCAATTGAGTTGTACAGTTTATAGGTCACATTAAAGGTGGAAAAAGTTCTGAAATGATTTATCTTTGTCTCATCTTTTTTACATCACAGAAACCTGACATTTTAACAGGGGCGTGTAGACTTTTTATATTCACTACATATGGAGTCAGTGTTATGAACATGCTTGGGGACACCCCGTGTGTATAATATATACAAGAGAAATTTCTATGAGGTTTTTCAGCACTGACTCAGCATTGAGCTCTATAGCCCAGTGGTTAAGGTTCTTGCCTTTAGTGGAGAAGGTTGTGAGTTTGAATCTCCACAGTAGAATTTAAAAAAATAGATGCTAAATAAAACGTAAATACTCAGTGTGTCCCCAACACTGAAAAGTTTGATTTTATTGAGAAAAAAATGGAGCAAAGCGTAAAATATGATGAAATAAAACCCGTATTAACCCACACCAACCTTTTTTAACTTGTGTAACCAGTATTTTTTGTTGGGAAAGGGGGCAACCCTAACAGCCCCCCCGCTCAGGACGTCTATAGGCCCGCTCACTGCAGCAAGCTAAGCCTCACCAGGACTCACTTCGTAAAAAAATATTTTTTTATTTTCATCACAATATTCTGATCCTCATAACTTTTTTATAGTTATGTCTACGGAGATGTGTGGGGGCTCATTTTTTGCGGGACAATCTGTCGTTTTTGAAAATACCATTTTGGGGTGTGCATGACTTGATCACTTTTTATTCAATTTTCTTGCGAGATAAAGTGATGAAAAAAGCCGCAATCGGTTATGCAATTCACCATATGGGCTAACTTTTTAAAATATTTTAATAGTATGGGTGTTTTCGCATGCGGCGATGCCCATAATGCTTTTTATTTTGGGGAATGGGAGTAAATTTAATTTTTAAATTCTTTTTATATTTAAAAAAAAAACATTTTTTTATTTTTATTTTTTAACTTTTTGTTAAGTCCCCCAAGTGGACCACAACTTGCAATCATCAGATGTAAATTGCTCCATTAGGCTGTGGCTTATTTATAGAACAGGGTGCTTTCCCCAATCTCTGCTGGGGGAAAGCGCGCCTGAAGAGGAATCCCGCGCTTCCGGTTTTTAACACTCTTAGATGCCGTGAGTGAGGGGAACTCATTGCTGTTAGGGGAGGCGGCATGTGGCGTATTCTGGGGCCATGAGGGTGAAGAGCTTTATGGGGTGTAAATCTGTGAGGGAGGGCTGGAATCAACAGAATGTAACTGTGTTGTTACTACATTATTACAAGATTTGGGGCACCACTTTTGATTTTACCTAGGGCCACATTTTGTCTAAAACCGGCCCTGCTTCTAGTCCCCATTCTGTAAACGTTTGGGTGGATGGGGGTCACATGACCGGCCTCATAACAGTTTGTCTCCAAGTAGCACATAGGGACCCAGAGGCCTGTGAAATCAGATGGTACAGGGCCTAAAGGACAGGGCATTCGATGAGTAGGGGGCCCACAGGACAGCAGATGAATGCAGCTGGGGGAGGACGGGACAGAGGACATGAGCTGCAGGACAGTCAGTGCTGGCAGAGCCTGGAATGTATGGGCTCCTGAGAGGGACAGGCGCTCCTCCTCCTCCTGTCACTGATCAGTCTCCCCTCTCCCTCCTATTGCAGTGTCTGTAGTAGAAGCTGGGCTGTACCAATAGTACAGGAAAGGGGGGGGGGGGGGAGAAAGTATCTCCCTGTAGCACACTGTACTGAGCACTGGGTGCACTATTAACCCCTTAGTGACCAGCCTGTTTTGGGCATTACTGACCAAGCGTTTTTCTTCCATTTTTCATCTTTGCCTTCCAAGAGCTATAACGTTTTTATTTTTCCGTCTATGTAGCTGTATGAGGGCTTGTTTTTTGCTGGGAAAGGGTTTTTTTTCAATTTTTTTTATTGAAAAGCGTATTTTAAATGAAAAAAAAAAGAGTAAACTACTCAAGGCAGGCTTGGGGCCTTCATAAGACCCCAGCCTGCCTTCACACACATCGGCACCCAACGATCGCCTTTGTCAGCGCTTTACATGTGGCAGGCGCCATTGCCTGCGGCATGTAAAGTACTCCTGCCAGTCCGGGCCGTTAGAGCACGGCCGCGGCTCTCATTTGAGAGCAGGGTACCTGCTCACCACTGCATGAGGGTCCCTTAGACTGGGGTGCTGTACAAAAACGGCGACCCAGCTTAAGGCCCCTTAGTGGCTGCCGTAAAAAAAAGTATGAGTGGTCACTAAGGGGTTAATGGTCCGTGCTGATGGGCGGGGCTTATCTCCCTGCTCTGCTCCCAGGACAATCTAGAGCAGTGAAGTGAGTGTAAAGGGGGTGTGGCCAGTCTGACACTGTTTACTACTGTTTCGGGCCCCTTGTCAGCTCGTGCCCCGAAGCATCTGCTTCACTGGTAGCTACGCCTCTGTGTACATGTTACAGTTTTACAAGGATATATATGACACTGGGCCTTCCACTACACTGCTGTTGTTGAGTTCTGCTACTACTGTGATCTGCCACCATCTTGTGCTGCAAGCCACTGCTGCCCCCCACCCCCCTCTCTGTCATGGGGCCACTATTGTCACTGTTACTGTCACTGCTGCCCCCCACCTTGTGGAGTTTTGCTATAAATAGGCACAACTCTATCATGTGCTTTATAGGTAAAACGTGTCCGGTAGACAGGTGTGCAGCCGTCGTGTCCCTAGGCTTCAGGAGGTGAGGCCCAATCTTCTCCAAAGGAATTTGTAAAGTATAAATAACAGGACACAGGTTGGCGCAATAACACCTCACCAAGACACTTGGATGAAAAATACAGGAGCTTCTTCTTTATTGATTATTCTTTTTTGCCAGTATAGGAAGACCAGAGCCCTCTTTGACCGGCTACAATCTGGCTTCCGACCCCACCACTCAACTGAGACTGCCCTCACCAAAGTCACCAATGACCTACTAACAGCCAAAACTAAAAAACATTACTCTGTCCTCCTCCTCATTGACCTGTCCTCTGCCTTCGACACTGTCGACCATTCCTTTCTGTTACAAACTCTCTCATCTCCTGGCATCACTGACCTGGTCCTTTCCTGGATCACATCATACCTCACAGACCGGAGGTTTGATCAGGACTGTATATCTAAAACAAAAACTCTTTTACGTACATCAATAAATGAAAACAACTTGATCATTTTTGTCATTTAGACCCAAGGGCCCTATAGCATTTGTTTTAATTATCCAAAAGGCCTCTTTTTGGAGTAAGTTACGGTGTCTATCTCCTCCATTTATCAATGTTCCCACTATTTATATTCCTGCACATGTGAGACATTACTGTCCCCCCCATGTGCTTCTCTAATATGTTCCATCAGTCTCGGGGGAACCTTTCCTTGTTTCTATGGATTTTTTATGTTCTCTAAATCTTACATATAAACATCTTATGGTTTTCCCTATAAAGAACCTTCCACATGGGCAAAATCTAACATAAACCAGAAACTGTGTTTACACGAGATAATAAACTGCCTCACGACATGTGTCCCTCCTCCTATATGTAAATTCCGAGATGTTATGATGAATCTACAGGCCGTACATTGGCCACACTTTCCCGGGGGTGGTCCTCTTTCTAACCAGTTTTCTTTCCTACTCTCTATCTTCTCTGTACTATCTTGTTTTTAATGGTCTGACTTTTTCGATAACTTATCAATGGTGGATTTTTAGTTTTTTCCTTCAGATCCTCATCGCAGACCAGGATATTCCAATTAATTAAAATAGCTTTTTTTATCTTCATTGCCATGGGTGTATATCTTCGTTGACACTCTCTCTACATCTATAGATACATAAAAGAGGCAATGAGACAGAAGATAAGGAAGTGTACACACGATTGAAGAACAATCCAATTGCACAATATCAGAGACAGCTGAGGTCACTGTTGTGTAACTATATGGAGAAAGTTGTGATAACGGAAAAGCAGTAGAGAAATTATATCCTAAATACCCTACAAAACCAAAGTGGTATTCTGGGCCTAAGGTACATACATTGGTGGAAAATCCATAGTGTCCGGAATAGGGTCAATTACAGAACCGCTGTCACAATATATAGATTGGTTGCTTTGTCCCCTTTTGAAAGTGATACCGTCTTATCTGAAGGACACTAATGATCTTCTGAAGGTGATTAGAGATATAGAGTGGCAGGAAGGAGATCCTTTAGCATCTATACATGTAGAGAGTTTGTATACAGGAATACCACAAGTAATAGGAAAAATACTGGAGTGTCAACAAAAAGTGAAGAATATGTGGACTTTGTGAGAGAGGCTTTGAGCGTGGTCTTGATGCATAATGCCTTCATATTGGATAATAAAATATTAGCAAAAAACAGCGATGGCCATGGGGACTCCGGTCTCCTGGACCTTTGCAAATTTATACCTGTCTACCTTTGAGGACGATTATGTGTTCACCACTAGGAATAAGTATGTGAGCAATATAAAACTCTTTTTGAGATTCATTGATGATGTATTCATTATATGGAGAGGAACTGAGGTGCAATTTGAGGATTTCGTGGAGTAGTTAAACACCCAAAACAACATGACTATGACATTCACGAGCAAGATTGATTCAAGAGGGTTGGAGTTTTTGGATGTAAAGATAAATGTAGAAGGGGAAATATTGAAAACTAAAGTATATAGAAAATCCACTGCCACAAATTCCTTCTTATACTTCAGGAGTTTCCATCCCCCACATGTAAAAAAAAGCAGTACCTTATGGACAATCCACAAGATTGAGAAGGATAGCCAGTGAAGATGTGGACTATATAGATCAGTTAGAGATTTGAAAAGAAGACTATTGGAGAGAGAGTATCCTGGAAAAATTATTGATGTTTCCTTTCCGAGAGCAGTGACGGGGAGTGAAGAAAGAGTAAGGAGAGACAATAAGCAAGTAAAGGAGAAAGAAGGGAGAGCAGTGATCACTTGCAAATATACACCCATGGCGATGAAGATAAAAAAAGCTATTTTGAATAATTGGAATATCCTGGCCTGCAATGAGGATCTGAAGGAAAAAACTAAAAATCCACCATTGATAAGTTTTAGAAAAAGTCAGACCATGAAAGAAGATAGTACAAGAATATTGAGAGTAGGAAAGAAAACTGGTTAGAAAGAGGAGCCCCACCGGGAAAGTGTAAGTGTGGCCAATGTACGGCCTGTAGATTCATCATAAAATCTAGGAATTTACATATAGGAGGAGTGACACATGTAGTGAGGCAGTTTATTATCTCGTGTAAACACAGCTTCTGGTTTATGTTAGATTTTGCCCATGTGGAAGGTTCTTTATAGGGAAAACCATAAGATGTTTATATGTAAGATTTAGAGAACATAAAAAATCCATAGAAACAAGGAAAGGTTCACTGAGACTGATAGAACATATTAGAGAAGCACATGGGGGGGACAGTAATGTCTCACATGTGCAGGAATATAAATAGTGGGAACATTGATAAATGGAGGAGATAGACCGTAAATTACTCCAAAAAGAGGCCTCTTGGATAATTAAAACAAATGCTTTGGGCCCTTGGGTCTAAATGACTAAAATGATCAAGTTGTTTTCATTTAATGATGTATGTAAAAGAGTTTTTGTTTCAGATGTATATGTACGTATCGTTGTGAAAGTGATGACGTCAGATGCAGTATATATAGAGAGGAGCGTACTGACGCCACCACGTGAGAGGTCAGATGAAGCGCCTTCGCCACCTGTGGCTGAGTGAGTGCCCGCACCAGCGACCATGTTTTAACTTTTGAATAAACGCTGCAAGAAAATTGGTTGAGTGCCACAAGTTATTGTCTTCTATATACCACAAATTGGATCATTCCCTCTCTGTTGGTGTCCCGCAAGGCTCTGTCCTAGGACCCCTGCTCTTCTCTATGGCTTTCAGTATCACTGTTATGCTGACGACACACAAATCTACCTCTCTGGTCCAGACATCACCACCTTATTATCCAGAGTCCCACAATGCCCATCTTCCATATCCTCCTTCTTCTCCATTCGCTTTCTCAAACTGAACATGGATAAAGCAGAGTTCATCATCTTTCCCCAATCTTGCTCAACCCTCCCAACACACCTATCTATCACAATCAATGGCTGCACACTCTCCCCGGTCAACTAAGTCCGCTGTCTTGGAGTGACCTTGGATTCTGCCCTCTCCTTCAGACCACACATCCAAGCTTTTTCCACCACCTGCCGCCTCCAACTCAATAACATCTCCCACATCCACGCTTTCCTCAACTTTGAATCTGCGAAGATGCTTGTACATGCCCTCCTCATCTCCCGCCTAGACTACTGCAACATTCTCCTCTGTGGCCATCCATCTAGCACTCTCGCACCCCTCCAATCTATCCTCAACTCTGCTGCCTGACTAAGCCACCTCTCACCCTGTTACTCCTCTGCCTCTCCCCTCTGCCAATCCCTTCACTGGCTCCCCATTGCCCAACGAATTCACTTCAAAGTACTAACAAATACATACAAGGCCATCCATAACCTGTCCCCTCCCTACATCTCTGAGCTACTTTCCTGATACAATAAAGACCAATGAATCACCCGTGGGTGATGCTGGACATTAGCGCTGGAATTACAGTCTAAACAGCTACTGCCTGCTGGGTGAATACACTGAATAAGTCGGGGGCATGGAAGAAAGGGGGGAGAATACACAGGCAGGTTGATGTGTCCACCGACTCTCTCAGTGGGAAGGTGTCGGTAAATCTACTAAAACTGAGGGCATAAAGATAGTGCTAATGCCCTCAGCTGCCGGGGCAGCGCTCGTGCTAGAAGGTGAGCGAGGAGGACGCGCTTATTCGAAACGGAGTAAAGAAAGAAGACCCCGCAAAAGAAGGAAGGCTATCACAACTAATACAAGGACGCACACCAGGCAGAACCTTTTCCAGGTACAAATCGCATTAGCACTATCTTTATGCCCTCAGTTTTAGTAGATTTACCGACACCTTCCCACTGAGAGAGTCGGTGGACACATCAACCTGCCTGTGTATTCTCCCCCCTTTCTTCCGTGCCCCCGACTTATTCAGTGTATTCACCCAGCAGGCAGTAGCTGTTTAGACTGTAATTCCAGCGCTAATGTCCAGCATCACCCATGGGTGATTCATTGGTCTTTATTATAACTTAACCTCAAGGAGGACAACAGCTCCTTCCCAGGACATTTAGCTGCGGTATCATCCTACTTAGGCTGATCTTTACATATCTAAACGAAGGGAGCGCAGGGAGGCCTACCCTTTTTTGTATACTTTCCTGATACATCCCCACACGCACTCTCCGATCCTCACAAGACCTCCTTCTCTCCTCTTATCACCTCTTCCCACAATCACCTACAAGATTTCTCTCGTGCATCCCCCATACTCTGGAACTCGCTACCCCTACATATCAGACTCGCCTACAGTGGAATCCTTCAAAAGAAACCTAAAAACCCACCTCTTAAGACGAGCCTACAACCAGTGACCCTGCTGCCTCTATACCGCCATGACCAACTTCACCCGCACCTACTGTGTCCTTCTCCCACACCATGTAGATTGTAAGCCTCGCGGGCAGGGCCCTCTCTCCTTCTGTACCAGTCTGTAACTCGTCTTGTTTATGCTTAGTGCAATTGTCTGTGTTATGTATGTGCCCCGCTTATCATATGTACAGCGCTATGGAAGGAATGGAGCTTTAATAATAATAATAATAATAATAATAATATCTATCTCTCTATCTGTCTGTCTTTTCATCCATCTCACTACACATCCATCCACCTATCCACAAATCCATCTGCACATCATTCCATCCATCCATTCCTCTATACATCCACCATCCACTCACCCAGGGTTGTGTTCTCAGTAGGCTCTGGAAGTTCAGTGCCGGCCACTGATAAAATAAACCTACATTTTTCATGACACCAGCACAGCTAACAAGGGAGGCACTGAGGGGGCTGAGGTTTGGGTCAGACATGGTGGAGGCCTAGATTAGGTGTGATAAGGAGGAGGTTGAGAATTTACAGATGGTGAAAGCTTACACTGGTTCGGGACAAGAAAGGGGCTGGGATTTGGGGGAAGGTGTAATCTTAGACTAGGATTGCCGGGAAAGCCCTAAAATTAGGTTGTTTACAGGTGTCACCTAAGAGGCAACAAGCTTGATGGTTACAGGTGTCTCACAAGAGGCAAAACGCTTGGTGGTTATAGGTTTCTCACAACAAGCAGCAGGCTTAATGGTTACAATGACCTCTAGTGAATCAAATTGCTTGGTGTTTGTAGTCTAAAGTGCGGTAACAAGCGTATGGTGAGAAGAGTCCAGGAGGCACCGGTTAGCAGGGGCACCTCTCTCAGTACCAGTGCAGTATGTTCTCCTGCTTAGAATTTATTATGTTTCAATGTAAAATATAATAAATAACACCAGTTCTCAGTATTAGATTCCCTTCTACGCTACAAAAAACTATGGGATATTTCTTGTCCTGTGATTAGACTATGTACAGAACTCGTTTTGGTCACAGTATGATGGTATGTTACTTAAAGGGAGTCTGTCACCACATTTGACCATATTAGACAGATCCTATAGCGTTATATGTGCCACCCAGCAGTTAAAAACGGTACCTTTGTTGCATATAACCGAGTCTTCTTTCTGCCAAAAATGAACTTTGAAGACTGTGTAAACGAGCCCTCTCAAGTGCCCAGGGCGGTGTCTCAATCTTCCGAGCCCAAGACCGGACCTCCCTAACGGCTCATAACCCTGCCCTCCTTGTGCCTGTGCCCGCCCGTTTACTCCCCTCCCCTCGCCTTTTCCATTGCGGCTGCGCGGACAAATTCGTAGCCGGCGCATGCGCAGTAGGTATTGCGATGCCCTGCCAGGACCGGGCATCGCATTGCGCATGCGCCTGCTACGAGACTCGTAGCAGGCGCATGCGCAATGCGATGCCCGGTCCTGGCAGGGCATCGCAATACCTACTGCGCATGCGCCGGCTACGAATTTGTCCGCGCAGCCGCAATGGAAAAGGCGAGGGGAGGGGAGTAAACGGGCGGGCACAGGCACAAGGAGGGCAGGGTTATGAGCCGTTAGGGAGGTCCGGTCTTGGGCTCGGAAGATTGAGACACCGCCCTGGGCACTTGAGAGGGCTCGTTTACACAGTCTTCAAAGTTCATTTTTGGCAGAAAGAAGACTCGGTTATATGCAACAAAGGTACCGTTTTTAACTGCTGGGTGGCACATATAACGCTATAGGATCTGTCTAATATGGTCAAATGTGGTGACAGACTCCCTTTAAGCATAGGATGGAAGTATTTATTTTGACATTATACAACACAGTTACATTAGCAATGCACAGTATACAGTATACTATAGTATATTGTCTGCAGTGTATGGTGGTGGCAGCACTGTACAGAATATCGATTTTGCAGAGTGTGGTGGAGGCGACGCTGTAGATTTTTGGTGGTGTCCTAACTATATAGCTTTGTGCAGTAAAATATTTCTACAGGGCATAGTGGTGACATCACTATATAGCATTGCACAGTGTGTAATTTTTGCAGTCTATGGTAGTGGCGGCACTATATAGCATTGCACAGTGTGTAATTTTTGCAGTAGTGTATGGTAGTGGCGGCACTATATAGCATTGCACACAGTGGCGTAGCTAAAGGCTCATGGGCCCTGGTGCAAGAGTTCAGCTTGAGCCCCCTTCCCTTAGTGCTTTGTGGTCCGGGGCAGGGAATCACATAGCCTTCATGCTGTCTCAGGCAAAAATGGACATGGCACCCCCCCCCTTTGCCAAATTTTGACCTAACCCCTTCCCTCCAGCCCTGCATGCACTTTCTATAGTACTGGTGTTTTCTTTTGTTGCACAAGGGTCTGGGCCCGATAGCGACTGCTACCCCTTCACCCCGTATAGTTACGCCCCTGATTACACAGTAGATTATTTTTGCAGTGTGTGGTGTGGGTGGCACTATATAGCATTGCACTGTACAGTATATTATTTTTGCAGTGTGTGGTAGTGGCGGCACTATGTAGCATTGCACTGTACAGTATATTATTTTTGCAGTGTATTGTAGTGGCGGCACTATATAGCATTGCACTGTACAGTATATTATTTTTGCAGTGTATGGTAGTGGCGGCACTATGTAGCATTGCACTGTACAGTAGATTATTTTTGCAGTGTGTGGTAGTGGTGGCACTATGTAGCATTGCACTGTACAGTATATTATTTTTGCAGTGTATTGTAGTGGCGGCACTATGTAGCATTGCACTGTACAGTAGATTATTTTTGCAGTGTATTGTAGTGGCGGCACTATATAGCATTGCACTGTACAGTATATTATTTTTGCAGTGTATTGTAGTGGCGGCACTATATAGCATTGCACTGTACAGTATATTATTTTTGCAGTGTGTGGTGTGGGTGGCACTATGTAGCATTGCACTGTACAGTATATTATTTTTGCAGTGTATTGTAGTGGCGGCACTATGTAGCATTGCACTGTACAGTAGATTATTTTTGCAGTGTGTGGTAGTGGTGGCACTATATAGCATTGCACTGTACAGTATATTATTTTTGCAGTGTGTGGTAGTGGCGGCACTATGTAGCATTGCACTGTACAGTAGATTATTTTTGCAGTGTGTGGTAGTGGTGGCACTATATAGCATTGCACTGTACAGTATATTATTTTTGCAGTGTATTGTAGTGGCGGCACTATGTAGCATTGCACTGTACAGTAGATTATTTTTGCAGTGTATTGTAGTGGTGGCACTATATAGCATTGCACTGTACAGTATATTATTTTTGCAGTGTGTGGTAGTGGCGGCACTGTGTAGCATTGCACTGTACAGTATATTATTTTTGCAGTGTGTGGTAGTGCCGGCACTATGTAGCATTGCACTGTACAGTATATTATTTTTGCAGTGTATTGTAGTGGCGGCACTATATAGCATTGCACTGTACAGTATATTATTTTTGCAGTGTGTGGTAGTGGCGGCACTATGTAGCATTGCACTGTACAGTATATTATTTTTGCAGTGTGTGGTAGTGGCGGCACTATTTAGCATTGCACTGTACAGTATATTATTTTTGCAGTGTATTGTAGTGGCGGCACTATGTAGCATTGCACTGTACAGTATATTATTTTTGCAGGATATGGTAGTGGCGGCACTATATAGCATTGCACTGTACAGTATATTATTTTTGCAGTGTGTGGTAGTGGCGGCACTATATAGCATTGCACTGTACAGTATATTATTTTTGCAGTGTGTGGTAGTGGCGGCACTATGTAGCATTGCACAGCGTGTTATGTTTTCACTGCATAGTGGTGGCGGCATTGTATAGCATTGTCACTTACATGTATGAAGGTTTTATTTGGGCATTATAATGTTTGCACTTAGAAGTAGATGCCATATAACGGTATGTACACTGTATGACAGCACTTCACATTGTGCACAGACGGCACCGTAGAGGCACGGTCATACTGCCATGCAATGCGGGGTTTTCTGGACTCTGTATGGCGGGTGGAAATTGCCCCATTCTTACGTTGTATATAAGTGTCGGTTGAGGAACATCCGTGGATCCAGTCAGGAAATGTGGTCAGGGTGACACAATGAAGTTGTCGGGGAGGCTTCCTCTACATCGGGGGCAGTTTACTTGTAGTTCATGTGCGTTATCATCAACCAAACAACTGTGTGATCCTCCCGATGACTGATCAGCTGTAGAGCGGACGGTGACGCTGCCGCCGATAATGGAGGGTTCACTTACCTAGGTGGGGTAGATCACGGATAGGACTTGATGATGGGGTCTGTACCAGGGTCAGGTCCTCTTTAAGGGAAAAGAGGATTTCCTATTGACAGTAAGTGATTGCTGACTCAGACAGATGATGTAAAAGCTGACGCCACCGCTCAGTCTCTATATAATGGGCACAGATCAGGAGCGAGGCACCTCAAAGGGGAAACGTGGAAGCGGTGCCTCAAGACCATCAGGTAAGTGACCGAAGTATCAGCAGGGGATGAGGAGGATCTGGGGGCGTCAGTAAGAAGACCCCGAGCCCCTATCTGCAGCACATGTTACTTTATAGAGAATTCTACCATACAAAGAGTGGACATGTGTGGATGTAGCAGAGCTGAATGTGTCATGTAGAAGAGCTGAATGTGTCATGTAGCTGTTTGGCGTGTCCTCTCTCAGAGGTTGCATTGCTGTAAAGACCATTTGTCCGATCACTTAACCGCTGTATGAGGAGAAGCTCTACCGCTGTCTAATAGAATTAGTGATTCAATTTCTCACTATTTTCTAGATCTGTTTGCTGTCAATGAATGAGGACGCTGCAGTTTACATTCAGATGCTGTAAACCTGTACGTGGCTCCTCCTGCGCTCAGCTGACAAGTGGATACAATTGTATTAGTCAAGACAATGCTCTGTGAGCTGCAGAAATCACTAGTCCGTTACAATGTATCAGTCTGGAGTTAAGCTTATTTATTTATTACCTCCGGTTCTTCGATTGTTTAGCTTATTATTCCGTCTTATTCTTCTCCCCCCCCCCCTTTTTCTATACGCTACTCCTCCTACAGTTTTGGGGTTACAAACGCTAAACTTTCCACAATTCTTCGACCTGCGGCGGACCACCGAAGACCTCACTTTTTGTCCTAGACTTTCTCTTCGGAAAATTGTAAACTTTTGCCACTCGTACAGCTTTAAGTTAAACCCACCAAACTTAGGTCACTGGTGCTCTTTGACTGTTAATGACAGGGTCCTCAAATTTGTCAGTCAGTCATTCGGTGACTTGGGTTCAAATTTCAAAAAGTGGGTGGAGCCACAAACAGCCAATCAGATTTCAAGCCAACATCCTGTGGTTTCTTCAGAAACGACACCATCTAGTTTATTATACTCACTTCTATAGCGCTGACATTCTCCGCAGCGCTGTACAGACATCAGCATCACCCTGTCCCCAATGGGGCCACAATCTAAGGTCCCTGTCAGTAGGTTATTCATCTCCTTCCGTCTAGGGTCACAACTGTGCAATAAATTCTATCTATTTATCTCATTATCTATCTATTATATATCTATTATCTATCTATCTATCTATCTATCTATCTATCTATTATCTATCTATTATCTATCTATCTATTATCTATTATCTATCTATCTATTATCTATCTATCTATTATCTATTATCTATCTATCTATTATCTATGTATCTATCTATCTATCTATCTATCTATCTATCTATCTATCTATTATCTATCTATTATCTATCTATCTATCTATCTATCTATCTATCTCTTATCTATCTATCTATCTATCTCCTATCTATCTATCTATCTATCTATCTATCTATTTATCTATCTATTATATACAGTACAGACCAAAAGTTTGGACACACCTTCTCATTCAAAGGGTTTTCCTTATTTTCATGACTATGAAAATTGTAGATTCACACTGAAGGCATCAAAACTATGAATTAACACATGTGGAATTATATACATAACAAACAAGTGTGAAACAACAGAAAATATGTCATATTCTAGGTTCTTCAAAGTAGCCACCATTTGCTTTGATTACTGCTTTGCACACTCTTGGCATTCTCTTGATGAGCTTCAAAAGGTAGTCACCTGAAATGGTCTTCCAACAGTCTTGAAGGAGTTCCCAGAGATGCTTAGCACTTGTTGGCCCTTTTGCCTTCACTCTGCGGTCCAGCTCAGCCCAAACCATCTCGATTGGGTTCAGGTCTGGTGACTGTGGAGGCCAGGTCATCTGGCGCAGCACCCCATCACTCTCCTTCATGGTCAAATAGCCCTTACACAGCCTGGAGGTGTGTTTGGGGTCATTGTCCTGTTGAAAAATAAATGATGGTCCAACTAAACGCAAATCGGATGGAGTAGCATGCCGCTGCAAGATGCCGTGGTAGCCATGCTGGTTCAGTATGCCTTCAATGTTGAATAAATCCCCAACAGTGTCACCAGCAAAGCACCATCACACCTCCTCCTCCATGCTTCAGGGTGGGAACCAGGCATGTAGAGTCCATCCGTTCACCTTTTCTGCGTTGCACAAAGACACGGTGGTTGGAACCAAAGATCTCAAATTTGGACTCATCAGACCAAAGCACAGATTTCCACTGGTCTAATGTCCATTCCTTGTGTTCTTTAGCCCAAACAAGTCTCTTCTGCTTGTTGCCTGTCCTTAGCAGTGGTTTCCTAGCAGATATTCTACCATGAAGGCCTGATTCACACAGTCTCCTCCTAACAGTTGTTCTAGAGATGTGTCTGCTGCTAGAACTCTGGGTGGCATTGACCTGGTCTCTCATCTGAGCTGCTGTTAACCTGCGATTTCTGAGGCTGGTGACTCGGATGAACTTCTCCTCCGCAGCAGAGGGGACTCTTGGTCTTCCTTTCCTGGGGCGGTCCGCATGTGAGCCAGTTTCTTTGTAGCGCTTGATGGTTTTTGTGACTGCACTTGGGGACACTTTCAAAGTTTTCCCAATTTTTCGGACTGACTGACCTTCATTTCTTAAAGTAATGATGGCCACTCGTTTTTCTTTACTTAGCTGCTTTTTTCTTGCCATAATACAAATTCTAACAGTCTATTCAGTAGGACTATCAGCTGTGTATCCACCTGACTTCTCCACAACGCAACTGATGGTCCCAACCCCATTTATAAGGCAAGAAATCCCACTTATTAAACCTGACAGGGCACACCTGTGAAGTGAAAACCATTTCAGGGGACTACCTCTTGAAGCTCATCAAGAGAATGCCAAGAGTGTGCAAAGCAGTAATCAAAGCAAAAGGTGGCTACTTTGAAGAACCTAGAATATGACATATTTTCAGTTGTTTCACACTTTTTTGTTATGTATATAATTCCACATGTGTTAATTCAGAGTTTTGATGCCTTCAGTGTGAATCTACAATTTTCATAGTCATGAAAATAAAGAAAACTCTTTGAATGAGAAGGTGTGTCCAGACTTTTGGTCTGTACTGTATCTATCATCTATCATTATCTATCTATCTATCTATCTATCTATCTATCTATCTATCTATCTATCTATCTATCATCTATCATTATCTATCTATCTATTATCAATGTATCTATTATCTATCTAGTATCTATCTATCTATCTCTATTTATCTATCATCTATCATTATCTATCTATTATCTATCTATCTATCCATCCATCATCTATGTATCTATGTATGTATCTATCTATCTATCTATCTATCTATCTATCTCATATCTATCTATCTATCTATCTATCTATCTATCTATCTATCTATCCATCTATCCCAGCTTCACGTAGCAGTGCCGAGCGCACAGTGCAGACCCATATATGAACTCTAGATGGTGGTTAAGGAAATATTAGTTTAATACAGAAATAATCTTATGATTTGCTCTCGGACAGGAAGCTGACACATTTCCCCATAAACCACAAAAACATTTTTTATCCTTTTTTCCATGGTTCTCTAAGTTCACAACGTCGTGCTCGGTCTTTCATGTCCAGTAAACACTGTCACCCAGTGGCCGCTCCATTGTACTGCAGTGCCCTGTATGATGTATCATAGAAATTCTGATGAAAGGACGTGTCCACCTACATCAAAATGTTCTCCTGCAGTGTTTGGCCAGAAAAAGCAAAAAAATTAAATAAAAAATAAAATCCATCCAATTTTTTTATTAGGAGAAATAAATGCCTTTTGACTCCAAATATGGCAAAAGAGTAAATCATTGAGTGGACGACCCATGTTTGTAATATTATATCCAGGCAGAGCCATAGCTGTGCTCGCCTGGGGTGAAGGTCCAGTTCTCTGCCCTCACCTTGTATTTCAATACCCCGGCCGCCCAGGCCCAGTGTCTCTAGATGGCTTCTGCGGAAGACAACGCCATTTGAAGTCAATGATTTGCTCCCGAGTCTATTTTTGTGGGTTAATTAATAATGTAATAAACTACAATGAATTTACAGTTTAGAGGTACAAATGGAGGGTGACATTTTGGTCCAGGGATCCCCAGTCTGACGCTGACTGTATTGCTCGTTATTAGCTCAGGTCACGCTCTTCAGCTCTGCTATGTCTTGCTATAACCTGAACACAATGGGGTCATTCATTATAGCTCTAGAGCAGAAAGGTCACAAATCTTGTCCCATATTCTGATTTGCAACAAAATTTGTGACTTTAGTTTTCTATCCATACCCTTGTAAAAAAAATATGGGCCTGGAATAGGCGGGCCACGAGTGTGTCCTCTGTAGAGATCTCCTGGCTGGAGTAGATGGGCCGCCAGTGCACCCTCTGCAGAGATCTCCTGGCTGGAGTAGATGGGCCGCCAGTGCGTCCTCTGCAGAGATCTCCTGGCTGGAGTAGACGGGCCGCCAGTGCGTCCTCTGCAGAGATCTCCTGGCTGGAGTAGGCGGGCCGCGAGTGCATCCTCTGCAGAGATCTCCTGGCTGGAATAGGCGGGCCGCGAGTGCGTCCTCTGCAGAGATCTCCTGGCTGGAGTAGATGGGCCGCCAGTGCGTCCTCTGCAGAGATCTCCTGGCTGGAGTAGGCGGGCCGCGAGTTCGTCCTCTGCAGAGATCTCCTGTCTGGAGTAGGCGGGCCGCGAGTGCGTCCTCTGCAGAGATCTCCTGGCTGGAGTAGACGGGCCGCCAGTGCGTCCTCTGCAGAGATCTCCTGGCTGGAGTAGGCGGGCCGTGAGTGCATCCTCTGCAGAGATCTCCTGGCTGGAGTAGGCGGGCCGCGAGTGCGTCCTCTGCAGAGATCTCCTGGCTGGAGTAGATGGGCCGCCAGTGCGTCCTCTGCAGAGATCTCCTGGCTGGAGTAGGCGGGCCGCGAGTGCGTCCTAGAGATCTCCTGGCTGGAGTAGGCGGGCTGCGAGTGCGTCCTCTGCAGAGATCTCCTGGCTAGAGTAAGTGGGCCACGAGTGCGTCCTCTGCAGAGATCTCCTGGCTGGAGTAGATGGGCCGCCAGTGCGTCCTCTGCAGAGATCTCCTGGCTGGAGTAGGCGCGCCGCGAGTGCGTCCTCTGCAGAGATCTCCTGGCTGGAGTAGACGGGCCGCCAGTGCGTCCTCTGCAGAGATCTTCTGGCTGGAGTAGGCGGGCCGCGAGTGCATGCTCTGCAGAGATCTCCTGGCTGGAGTAGGCGGGCCGCGAGTGCGTTCTCTGCAGAGATCTCCTGGCTGGAGTAGATGGGCCGCCAGTGCGTCCTCTGCAGAGATCTCCTGGCTGGAGTAGGCGGGCCGCGAGTGCGTCCTAGAGATCTCCTGGCTGGAGTAGGCGGGCTGCGAGTGCGTCCTCTGCAGAGATCTCCTGGCTAGAGTAGGTGGGCCGCGAGTGCGTCCTCTGCAGAGATCTCCTGGCTGGAGTAGGCGGTCTGCGAGTGCGTCCTCTGCAGAGATCTCCTGGCTAGAGTAGGCAGGCTGCGATTGCGTCCTCTGCAGAGATCTCCTGGCTGGAGTAGGCAGGCCGCGAGTGCGTCCTCTGCAGAGATCTCCTGGCTGGAGTAGGCGGGCCGCGAGTGCGTCCTCTGCAGAGATCTCCTGGCTAGAGTAGGCGGGCCGCGAGTGCGTCCTCTGCAGAGATCTCCTGGCTGGAGTAGGCGGGCTGCGAGTGCGTCCTCTGCAGAGATCTCCTGGCTGGAGTAGGCGGGCCGTGAGTGCATCCTCTGCAGAGATCTCCTGGCTGGAGTAGGCGGGCCGCGAGTGCGTCCTCTGCAGAGATCTCCTGGCTGGAGTAGATGGGCCGCCAGTGCATCCTCTGCAGAGATCTCCTGGCTGGAGTAGGCGGGCCGCGAGTGCGTCCTAGAGATCTCCTGGCTGGAGTAGGCGGGCTGCGAGTGCGTCCTCTGCAGAGATCTCCTGGCTAGAGTAGGCGGGCCGCGAGTGCGTCCTCTGCAGAGATCTCCTGGCTGGAGTAGGCGGGCCGCGAGTGCGTCCTCTGCAGAGATCTCCTGGCTGGAGTAGATGAACCGCCAGTGCGTCCTCTGCAGAGATCTCCTGGCTGGAGTAGGCGGGCCGCGAGTGCGTCCTCTGCAGAGATCTCCTGGCTGGAGTAGACGGGCCGCTAGTGCGTCCTCTGCAGAGATCTCCTGGCTGGAGTAGGCGGGCCGCGAGTGCATCCTCTGCAGAGATCTCCTGGCTGGAGTAGGCGGGCCGCGAGTGCGTTCTCTGCAGAGATCTCCTGGCTGGAGTAGATGGGCCGCCAGTGCGTCCTCTGCAGAGATCTCCTTGCTGGAGTAGGCGGCCCGCGAGTGCGTCCTAGAGATCTCCTGGCTGGAGTAGGCGGGCTGCGAGTGCGTCCTCTGCAGAGATCTCCTGGCTAGAGTAGGTGGGCCGCGAGTGCGTCCTCTGCAGAGATCTCCTGGCTGGAGTAGGCGGTCTGCGAGTGCGTCCTCTGCAGAGATCTCCTGGCTGGAGTAGGCGGGCTGCGATTGCGTCCTCTGCAGAGATCTCCTGGCTGGAGTAGGCAGGCCGCGAGTGCGTCCTCTGCAGAGATCTCCTGGCTGGAGTAGGCGGGCCGCGAGTGCGTCCTCTGCAGAGATCTCCTGGCTAGAGTAGGCGGGCCGCGAGTGCGTCCTCTGCAGAGATCTCCTGGCTGGAGTAGGCGGGCTGCGAGTGCGTCCTCTGCAGAGATCTCCTGGCTGGAGTAGGCGGGCCGCGAGTGTGTCCTCTGCAGAGATCTCCTGGCTGGAGTAGATGGGCCGCCAGTGCGTCCTCTGCAGAGATCTCCTGGCTGGAGTAGGTGGGCCGCGAGTGCGTCCTCTGCAGAGATCTCCTGGCTGGAGTAGGCGGTCCGCGAGTGCGTCCTCTGCAGAGATCTCCTGGCTAGAGTAGGCGGTCCGCGAGTGCGTCCTCTGCAGAGATATCCTGGCTGGAGTAGGCGGGCTGCGAGTGCGTCCTCTGCAGAGATCTCCTGGCTGGAGTAGGTGGGCCGCGAGTGCGTCCTCTGCAGAGATCTCCTGGCTGGAGTAGGCGGTCCGCGAGTGCGTCCTCTGCAGAGATCTCCTGGCTAGAGTAGGCGGTCCGCGAGTGCGTCCTCTGCAGAGATCTCCTGGCTGGAGTAGGCGGGCTGCGAGTGCGTCCTCTGCAGAGATCTCCTGTCTGGAGTAGGCGGGCCGCGAGTGCGTCCTCTGCAGAGATCTCCTGGCTGGAGTAGATGGGCCGAGAGTGCGTCCTCTGCAGAGATCTCCTGGCTGGAGTAGGCGGGCCGCGAGTGCGTCCTCTGCAGAGATCTCCTGGCTGGAGTAGGCGGGCTGCGAATGCGTCCTCTGCAGAGATCTCCTGGCTGGAGTAGATGGGCCGCCAGTGCGTCCTCTGCAGAGATCTCCTGGCTGGAGTAGACGGGCCGCGTGTGCGTCCTCTGCAGAGATCTCCTGGCTGGAGTAGACGGGCCGCGATTGTGTCCTTTGCAGAGATCTCCTGGCTGGAGTAGGCGGGCTGCGAGTGTGTCCTCTGCAGAGATCTCCTCTCCTGGCTGGAGTAGGCGGGCCGTGAGTGCGTCCTCTGCAGAGATCTCCTGACTAGAGTAGGCGGGCCGCGAGTGCGTCCTCTGTAGAGGTCTCCTGTCTGGAGTAGATGGGCCGCCAGTGCGTCCTCTGCAGAGATCTCCTGGCTGGAGTAGGCGGGCCGCGAGTGCGTCCTCTGCAGAGATCTCCTGGCTGGAGTAGGCGGGCTGCGAGTGCGTCCTCTGCAGAGATCTCCTGTCTGGAGTAGGCGGGCCGCGAGTGCGTCCTCTGCAGAGATCTCCTGGCTGGAGTAGATGGGCCGAGAGTGCGTCCTCTGCAGAGATCTCCTGGCTGGAGTAGGCGGGCTGCGAGTGCGTCCTCTGCAGAGATCTCCTGGTTGGAGTAGGCGGGCCGCGAGTGCGTCCTCTGCAGAGATCTCCTGGCTGGAGTAGGCGGGCCGTGAGTGCGTCCTCTGCAGAGATCTCCTGGCTAGAGTAGGCGGGCCGCGAGTGCGTCCTCTGTAGAGGTCTCCTGTCTGGAGTAGATGGGCCGCCAGTGCGTCCTCTGCAGAGATCTCCTGGCTGGAGTAGGCGGGCCGCGAGTGCGTCCTCTGCAGAGATCTCCTGGCTGGAGTAGGCGGGCTGCGAGTGCGTCCTCTGCAGAGATCTCCTGTCTGGAGTAGGCGGGCCGCGAGTGCGTCCTCTGCAGAGATCTCCTGGCTGGAGTAGATGGGCCGAGAGTGCGTCCTCTGCAGAGATCTCCTGGCTGGAGTAGGCGGGCTGCGAGTGCGTCCTCTGCAGAGATCTCCTGGCTGGAGTAGGCGGGCCGCGAGTGTGTCCTCTGCAGAGATCTCCTGGCTGGAGTAGATGGGCCGCCAGTGCGTCCTCTGCAGAGATCTCCTGGCTGGAGTAGGTGGGCCGCGAGTGCGTCCTCTGCAGAGATCTCCTGGCTGGAGTAGGCGGTCCGCGAGTGCGTCCTCTGCAGAGATCTCCTGGCTAGAGTAGGCGGTCCGCGAGTGCGTCCTCTGCAGAGATATCCTGGCTGGAGTAGGCGGGCTGCGAGTGCGTCCTCTGCAGAGATCTCCTGGCTGGAGTAGGTGGGCCGCGAGTGCGTCCTCTGCAGAGATCTCCTGGCTGGAGTAGGCGGTCCGCGAGTGCGTCCTCTGCAGAGATCTCCTGGCTAGAGTAGGCGGTCCGCGAGTGCGTCCTCTGCAGAGATCTCCTGGCTGGAGTAGGCGGGCTGCGAGTGCGTCCTCTGCAGAGATCTCCTGTCTGGAGTAGGCGGGCCGCGAGTGCGTCCTCTGCAGAGATCTCCTGGCTGGAGTAGATGGGCCGAGAGTGCGTCCTCTGCAGAGATCTCCTGGCTGGAGTAGGCGGGCCGCGAGTGCGTCCTCTGCAGAGATCTCCTGGCTAGAGTAGGCGGGCCGCGAGTGCGTCCTCTGCAGAGATCTCCTGGCTGGAGTAGGCGGGCTGCGAATGCGTCCTCTGCAGAGATCTCCTGGCTGGAGTAGATGGGCCGCCAGTGCGTCCTCTGCAGAGATCTCCTGGCTGGAGTAGACGGGCCGCGTGTGCGTCCTCTGCAGAGATCTCCTGGCTGGAGTAGACGGGCCGCGATTGTGTCCTTTGCAGAGATCTCCTGGCTGGAGTAGGCGGGCTGCGAGTGTGTCCTCTGCAGAGATCTCCTCTCCTGGCTGGAGTAGGCGGGCCGTGAGTGCGTCCTCTGCAGAGATCTCCTGGCTAGAGTAGGCGGGCCGCGAGTGCGTCCTCTGTAGAGGTCTCCTGTCTGGAGTAGATGGGCCGCCAGTGCGTCCTCTGCAGAGATCTCCTGGCTGGAGTAGGCGGGCCGCGAGTGCGTCCTCTGCAGAGATCTCCTGGCTGGAGTAGGCGGGCTGCGAGTGCGTCCTCTGCAGAGATCTCCTGTCTGGAGTAGGCGGGCCGCGAGTGCGTCCTCTGCAGAGATCTCCTGGCTGGAGTAGATGGGCCGAGAGTGCGTCCTCTGCAGAGATCTCCTGGCTGGAGTAGGCGGGCCTCGAGTGCGTCCTCTGCAGAGATCTCCTGGCTAGAGTAGGCGGGCCGCGAGTGCGTCCTCTGCAGAGATCTCCTGGCTGGAGTAGGCGGGCTGCGAATGCGTCCTCTGCAGAGATCTCCTGGCTGGAGTAGATGGGCCGCCAGTGCGTCCTCTGCAGAGATCTCCTGGCTGGAGTAGACGGGCCGCGTGTGCGTCCTCTGCAGAGATCTCCTGGCTGGAGTAGGCGGGCTGCGAGTGTGTCCTCTGCAGAGATCTCCTCTCCTGGCTGGAGTAGGCGGGCCGTGAGTGCGTCCTCTGCAGAGATCTCCTGGCTAGAGTAGGCGGGCCGCGAGTGCGTCCTCTGTAGAGGTCTCCTGGCTGGAGTAGATGGGCCGCCAGTGCGTCCTCTGCAGAGATCTCCTGGCTGGAGTAGGCGGGCCGCGAGTGCGTCCTCTGCAGAGATCTCCTGGCTGGAGTAGGCGGGCTGCGAGTGCGTCCTCTGCAGAGATCTCCTGGCTGGAGTAGGCGGGCTGCGAATGCGTCCTCTGCAGAGATCTCCTGGCTGGAGTAGATGGGCCGCCAGTGCGTCCTCTGCAGAGATATCCTGTCTGGAGTAGGCGGGCCGCGAGTGTGTCCTCTGCAGAGATCTCCTGGCTGGAGTAGACGGGCCGCGTGTGCGTCCTCTGCAGAGATCTCCTGGCTGGAGTAGACGGGCCGCGATTGTGTCCTTTGCAGAGATCTCCTGGCTGGAGTAGGCGGGCTGCGAGTGTGTCCTCTGCAGAGATCTCCTCTCCTGGCTGGAGTAGGCGGGCCGTGAGTGCGTCCTCTGCAGAGTTCTCCTGGCTGGAGTAGATGGGCCGCGAGTGCGTCCTCTGCAGAGATCTCCTGGCTGGAGTAGGCGGGCCGCGAGTGCGTCCTCTGCAGAGATCTCCTGGCTAGAGTAGGCGGGCCGCGAGTGCGTCCTCTGCAGAGATCTCCTGGCTGGAGTAGGCGGGCTGCGAATGCGTCCTCTGCAGAGATCTCCTGGCTGGAGTAGATGGGCCGCCAGTGCGTCCTCTGCAGAGATCTCCTGTCTGGAGTAGGCGGGCCGCGAGTGTGTCCTCTGCAGAGATCTCCTGGCTGGAGTACACGGGCCGCGTGTGCGTCCTCTGCAGAGATCTCCTGGCTGGAGTAGACGGGCCGCGATTGTGTCCTTTGCAGAGATCTCCTGGCTGGAGTAGGCGGGCTGCGAGTGTGTCCTCTGCAGAGATCTCCTCTCCTGGCTGGAGTAGGCGGGCTGTGAGTGCGTCCTCTGCAGAGATCTCCTGGCTAGAGTAGGCGGGCCGCGAGTGCGTCCTCTGTAGAGGTCTCCTGTCTGGAGTAGATGGGCCGCCAGTGCGTCCTCTGCAGAGATCTCCTGGCTGGAGTAGGCGGGCCGCGAGTGCGTCCTCTGCAGAGATCTCCTGGCTAGAGTAGGCGGGCCGCGAGTGCGTCCTCTGCAGAGATCTCCTGGCTGGAGTAGGCGGGCAGCGAGTGCGTCCTCTGCAGAGATCTCCTGGCTGGAGTAGGCGGGCTGCGAATGCATCCACTGCAGAGATCTCCTGGCTGGAGTAGATGGGCCGCCAGTGCGTCCTCTGCAGAGATCTCCTGTCTGGAGTAGGCGGGCCGCGAGTGTGTCCTCTGCAGAGATCTCCTGGCTGGAGTAGACGGGCCGCGTGTGCGTCCTCTGCAGAGATCTCCTGGCTGGAGTAGACGGGCCGCGATTGTGTCCTTTGCAGAGATCTCCTGGCTGGAGTAGGCGGGCTGCGAGTGTGTCCTCTGCAGAGATCTCCTCTCCTGGCTGGAGTAGGCGGGCCGTGAGTGCGTCCTCTGCAGAGATCTCCTGGCTAGAGTAGGCGGGCCGCGAGTGCGTCCTCTGTAGAGGTCTCCTGTCTGGAGTAGATGGGCCGCCAGTGCGTCATCTGCAGAGATCTCCTGGCTGGAGTAGGCGGGCATTGCGCCCGCACTGAATCCGGACCCATTTATTTCATTGGGTCTGTGCACATGAGCGTTGGTTTTCAAGCATCACTTGTGCGTTGTTTGAAAATCGCAGTATGTTCTATAATCTGCTTTTTTCACGCAATGCTGACCCCATAGAATTGAATGGGGCTGCGTGAAAATTGCAAGCATCCGCAAGCTAGGGTGGATGTGATGTGTTTTTCACGGATGGTTGCTAAGAGATGTTGTTTGCAAACATTTCGTTTTTTATCACACGCGTGCAAAACTCATTAAATCGCATTGCACCCGTGCGATAAAAACTGAATTAACTTGCTTAAGAAATTGTGCATTTTTCACTGAACACATCCGGACCTATTCCGCTCATGCTCGTCTGCAAGGGGCCTACATATGGCAAGTGACATTTATCATGTAGAGAAAGTTAATACATGGCACTTACTAATGTATTATTATCCATATTGCCTCCTTTGCTGGCTGGATTCATTTTTCCATCACAATATACACCTTCCGTTTCCATGGTTACGACCACCCTGCAATCCAGCAGCGGTGGCCGTGCTTGCATACTATAGGAAAAAGCTCTAACATCTCTGGTGGCTGGGACCGTGGGAGTACACATAGGCTGGCGCTTTTTCCTATAGTGTGCAAGCACGGCCACTGCTGTTGGATTGCAGAGTGGTCCTAATAACCATGGAAACGGAAAGTGTATAATATGATGGAAAAATGAACCAAGCCAGCAATGGATAATAACCAGTGGTATAACTAGAATGCTATGAGCCCCAGGGCAAACTTCAAATCAGGCCCCCCCCTTCATGCTGTGCTCGGTCGCACCCTCTGTGACCACAATCGTTACACCCCTGGTCCCTGATCCCCCCCGTAAAGCCCCCGGTAATGTTTCCCACCGCCCCTAGTAGAGTCCCCCACTGCCTCCAGTATTTACTCACATGTAATAAGGCCCAGCATTGTCATTGTACTTCATGCCGAGCCCTATCAGAGAGCTCAACTCACCTGCATCATATGCGCTCCAGGCCTCCAGCATCAGGCCTCAATGCTGCCCTACTATAAATAGTCACAAATTAAGCAGGTGGGCGGAGCCTACCCAATGTTAGTCAGGCTCCGCCCACCAGCTTAATTGGTAATGGTAATGATACACTGGACAAACTTGTTGGAACCCTTCCGTTAAAGAAAGAAAAACCCACAATGGTCACTAAAATAACTAAAACTGACAAAAGTAATAAGAAATGTACTGAAAATCAGACATTGCTTTTGAATTGGGGTTCAAAAACAATAGTACCCCTAGAAAAGATGGAAAATGATTTGACCACAGGGACAGGTGTGTCCTTTAATTATCATCACAGGTGTCTTCGGACTTGTAATCAGTCTGTCTGCCTATTTAGAGTGTGAAAAGTAGTCAGTGTGCTGTTTGGTATCGTGGTGGGCACCGCACAGAACATGGACCAGAGAAAGCTAAGGAGAGAGTTGTCTCAGGAGATTAGAAAGAAAATTATAGACAAACCTTAAATCTCCAAACAGCTTGATGTTCTTGATACCACAGTTGCACATGTTATTCAGAAGTTTAAAGTCTACAGGACTGTAGCCAACCTCCCTGGACGTGGCCGCAAGAGGAAAATTGATGACAAATTGAAAAGACGGATCACACGAAGGGTAACCAAAGAGCCCAGAACAACTTCCAAAGAGATCAGAGGTGAATTCTAAGGTCAAGGTACCTCAGTGTCAGATCGCACCATCTTTGTCTTAGCCAAAGTGGACTTAATGGAAGACGACCAAGGAGGAAACCGCTGTTGAAAGCAAAGTATAAAAAAGCGAGACTGGAATTTTCCAAAATGCTTATTGACAAGCCTGAATGTCCCTTAGACAGATGAATAGTCCAGCTGGTCGGCACTCATCTGTTTGTGAACGCTGCTACGGGAAGGAGCAACCTCTATATGAAAAATAAAAATAAATCCCAGCAGTCGTATCTTCTTTTTCAATATATCTGTTTTATTCCATCCAAAGTGAAATGTCCCAACAACCAGGACGCGTTTCGGTGATATGCCTTCATCAACAGGTACCTGTGGTTGTTGGGACATTTCACTTTGGATGGAATAAAACAGATACAGTATATTGAAAAAGAAGATACGACTGCCGGGATTTATCCTTAGACAGATGAGACACAGCTGGAGTCACATCAGCTCTATGTTCATAGATGCCAAAATAAAGCAAAGAGAAGAACATTGTACCTACTATGAAACATGGAGGAGGCTCTGTGATGGTTTGGGGCTGCTTTGCTGCATCTGGCACAGGATGTCTTGAATCTCTGCAGGGTACAATGAAATCTCAAGACTATAAAGGGATTCTGAAGTGAAATGTGAGAAAGCTTGGTCTCAGTCGTTGGTCGGGGGTCCTCCAACAGGATAATGACCCAAAACACAGCTAAAAACATCTGAGAATGTCTGAGAGCAAAGCACTGGACTCCTCTAAAGTTTCCGCTGTGAGGCCTGATCTAAATCCTATTGAACATCTGTGGACAGGAGCAGAAGTCTCACTGAGTCACAGAAATCGCTTGATTGTAGCAATTGCCTCAAAAGGTTGCACAAAAAATATTACGTTGAGGAACCAACTTAAATTATTCTGCTGAACCACAATTCAGAAGCAATGTCTGATTTTTATTTGCTGATTTTCAGTAAATTTTTATGTATTATGTATTATTTATTTTGTTAGTTTGATATTATTTTAAGTGACTATTGTGGGTTTTTCAATTTTAATGGAAGGTGCCAACAAATTTGTCCACGTGTGTTTTTGTCATTTTTTAGGTGCACTGTCTTTACAGTGCTAAATCATTGCAATTATCACAGAATGTATTATCTGTGGCTTTTCATTCACCCGTAATCTCCACCATAACCACACCCTCTGGTTCCACAGCAAATAACTTGATGGACCTTGGACGTTGACACCTAGCTTAACTTTGATCCTTCATGACCAAAGCAAACTACATTTTTTCTAGCAAAAAAATAAAAAATTAGGACTCTTTTAGGTCGGAAATGGTGAGAAATATGGAAAAAAATAGTTTTTCCTAATTTTTGGTTCAGCTTTATGGTGGTTTGGTAAAAATATAATCTTTCCATAAAATGACTCCTCCATCTCTCCCATACATAGTGATGTCCTATAGGTGCGCATTATGTAACATGTGACATCACTAGAGCTTCAAAAACAAACCCCTGATTTGTCTTCACTTGGATCATCCTTCTGTAGCTGTAGATGCAGGCATTGCACTCTGGAGATGAGAGGGTTAAAACAGCATACTAAGGAGCACTAACCCCGGGAACAGTTTTGCCTGAAGCCGATATTGGAATTTTTAAGACCCCTTTCGGATGAGTGAGTGTCACGCTCCGGACTTGCAGTGTAAGTATGAGACGGCACCCACCCTGACCTCCCAGCACTTCTGGGGTCGCATAGCATTATTTTCATGCATTTGACGGGCAACTGTCCCAGTATGGGATCAGACGGTCAGTGTGGCCAAAGACCCTGCCAATGAAAGCCTTCAGCCTCCTCAAGTAAATTTAACAGGCTGCAAGCACAAAGAACACTTAAAGGGTTGGTGCACCTTTGGATTTTTTTGGGTAACTCCCTTTTCTGGGCAGACCTGCGAAGGGACCTGTTTCCCGACATTGGCCACCACCTATATCACTCCCCTGCCTTGTCTGCTCTCCTGGGCTTCCTGGCCACAGTACAGGTGGCAGGTGCAGTGTATTTGAATGGAGGAGACTGAATGATGTGTCTGGTCACATGACCCTCCATCAGCGGCCATCTTATGGACAGGACCTCTTTGCAGATAGCACAAAAGATTTGACCAACAAGGGGACGTGGGTTACAAAATGTATCAATGCACAAGACTCTGATGTTTGGTGTAACTTTTGCCCTTGACATTTTCCTTTACTCACCCATCTGCAGCTCTGGCCTCTTCTCATTCTGTGGGAGGGCAGCAGCTCATCACATGGGAACATCAAACACCTATATGTCCTGGGATGCACTGCAACCAGCTTTTGTTAACTCCTTCCTCCCCTGCCACAAAATAGCCCCTCACACTCAACCCCATCGATTCCACTAATAAACAGCACTATGGTATGTGATGCATTGTCCTTCTCCGCTGTCTAGAGGGAGATAGAGCTGTGTGCTTAAAAGAATGGATGGGCCTCTTCTCTATGAGATCACTGCGTCGGCACTGGGAGGAGAAAGGGAGCAGGCAAACTACTAAGCAAGTCAGTCCCCAATGAATGCAGGACCAGGTGGACAGTACAAACAACAGGGGGCGATACTAGAAAATGTACAAACCTAAAAATATATACAGTGGTGACTGTATATATCTGTATATATATATATATATATATATTTTTTTTTTTTTTGCATGATTATTGCCTTGGAGATGCTCTCTGTATTGCACAGTAATAATCTCTGTGGGACAACCTTTTTAATTGTGTTTACTAAGTGTCCATCTTCAGTTCAGGGGGCTGTTGTACGCACTATGGTGTGTTAACTGTCAAAAAAGAACAATCCTTGGTGTCATAAGGTTCGGTCAATACTTGAATGCTTTATGAAGACTGTACGGGTAAACTAAGGAGAAATTAGCAAAAACGTGGGGGCCATTACCTTGAAATGAAAGGAAACATTGTAATTTTAATTATTCTTTGTAACCATTTTTTGTTTTTGTATTTGCAGCTTTTTATAAAGTTCTGTTCCACCATTTACCAGGAAAGTCATGGAGAACATCACGTTGTATCCAACCTTCAACGTTACACCCCCGGACCACACTTCTGGCAATACAACTGACTACTATGAAGACTATGGACAGTCCCCTGAGAATTACTTCGCTTTGTTTGTCTACTCTTTGGCCTTTGTACTTGGGACTAGTGGAAATGGCCTGGTCCTCTGGTTCACAATCTTCAAGATGAAAAAGACGGTCAATGTCATTTGGTTCCTTAATTTATCAATCGCTGACTTCACCTTCACATTATTTCTCCCCTTGAGCATAATCTACTTGGCTTATGATTTCGAATGGATCTTTGGGGCATTCATGTGCAAGTTGAATAGTTCGGTGGCTTTCATCAATCTGTTTGCCAGCGTCTTCCTGCTCACCATCATCAGTATAGATCGTTGTATCTCTGTCATCTTTCCTGTTTGGTGTCAAAACCACAGAACGCCAAAACTGGCTTTATTTGTTGTCATCGGAGTTTGGGTCCTGGCTATTATATTTAGCCTCCCATACTTTATATTTCGAAACACCGTTCAATATTATGACGGCAGCTTTGGTTGCTTTAACGACTTTGAGCTTGATCCTGACATCGAAGAGTTATCGCCCATTGGCAAGTCCCGTCAGAAAGGGACAATTATAACCAGATTCCTCGTGGGATTTGTGATCCCTTTTATTGTCATTGTCTCTTCTTATTCCATAATTGCTCTACGTATTCAAAGAAATCACATGACCACGTCCACCAAGCCCTTCAAAGTCATCATCGCTGTGATTACTTCCTTCTTCGTCTGTTGGTTTCCTTATCATGTTATCTCCTTGATGGAATTGCATGCAGGTAATTTTTCACCCAATGTATTTCGTGTTGGCGCTCCTCTCACCTCCAGCTTGGCTTTCATAAACAGCTGCATCAATCCTTTTCTCTATGTTTTTATTGGCCGGGACTTTAAGAAAAAATTCTGGGGTTCCTTCCATTCAATATTCGAGAAAGCTTTCAATGAAGACTCATTACAAAAAGACCTCCAGAACAAGACCAAGTCCACCTCTGACTCCCATGTGGTCTAACTGATCACCTTCATATCTGAACTTCGATTACATTCTTATACACTGAATGACTGGACTAAACAACTCGAGAAAACATTCGGTAACAATGTTTCTTAGCGCTATGTTATTTAAAGGTTCAGAAATCTATGGTTTGATCTCATCACAGTCCTGATGAATGCATATCATTAGAGAGTTGGAGAAACTTTGAGAGACTTGAAGATTTCACGTATTTTACAGTACGCCCCTTTGATCAACCTACTGGTTGAATTAGGGGCTAGTTGTCCCAGTGGTTGGTTAGCGTAAAAAAGTCACATTTTCAGTTATCCGATGATAAGTATAAAAAAGTTTGTCCCGCTGGTATGCCCCCAAGTGATTAGCTGTGATTGGTGGAGGAAGTGGCAGCAAATGTTCAATTTCCCTACAGTGCCACCACAGGGGGGATTTCGGTATTACACAGTTCTCCTTTTTTTAGTCCTCATCACTCTAGCTTAATGATGGGGGAACCCGCATATTGACTTAGAACTTGCTCATAGATTATTTCTGTTGGTAAATATCTTTAATCTAGCCCGATGTAAGTTACTCAGGTTGACTGAACACTGAACAGACACTGGTTGTTTGCCCCAAGACCATAGAAATGGTAGAACCAAGACCTGCCGTCCCTCTTGACATGTCTGTTTTAGGAAATCATCGGATGGCCCATGAAGTAGCAATTCTAGGTCTTTTTTTTTTTTTACTTTGAGTTGTGTATGAATGAATATATTGAACACTGGACTGCAACGCTCCTGTTGACATTGTCTGCACTGATCTGACAATGTAGAGTATGCAAAGACATACCCCCAACTGGCAGCATCAAGGTTTTTTCTAGTAGAAATAACCAAGGAAGAGGGCAGAGTTCTGAGAATTTTTCCCCCAAATTGTTATAGTGTTGACAATACGATAATTTACCACATGTCATGAGAGGTGACAGATACTCTTAAATTAAAAAATATTGGAAGTCATGATGTTACTTTGATTCTATTTATTACTCACAGTATTTTATTGCTATAATAATGCTGCAGTCATTACAAAAAAATCTTAGTTAGACATTTTATGTAAAACCCATGATACCAAAATATTCTTATAGTAATAGGGGTCCAATATTTCTTATATAGAGCATCAAGTACTCCTACTTTAAAATTTGAACTACCTGTATACACCACAGAAGGATGCGTATATGAATTTTGCATACAGAACTATTGATTTCAGTGTACTGTATAAATGATCAGAAATAAGCTCCTGAGCTCCCCCTAGTGGTGGCTGTATACATCTGTAAGTAGTAGTCTCCTGAGCTCCCCCTAGTGGTGGCTGTATACATCTGTAAGTAGTAGTCTCCTGAGCTCCCTCTAGTGGTGGCTGTATTTATCTGTATGCAGTAATCTCCTGAGCTCCCTCTAATGGCGGCTGTATTTATCTGTATGCAGTAATCTCCTGAGCTCCCTTTAGTGGTGACTGTATATATCTGTATGTAGTAATCTCCTGAGCTTCCTCTAGTGGTGTCTGTATATATCTGTATGTAGTAATCTCCTGAGCTCCCTCTAGTGGTGGCTGTATATATCTGTATGTAGTAATCTCCTGAGCTCCCTCTAGTGGTGGCTGTATATATCTGTATATAGTAATCTCCTGAGCTCCCTCTACTGGTGGCTGTATATATCTGTATGCAGTAATCTCCTGAGCTCCCTCTACTGCTGGCTGTATATATCTGTATGCAATTATCTCCTGATCTCCCTCTAGTGGTGGCTGTATATATCTGTATGCAGTAATCTCTTTTGGTCCCTCTAGTGGTGGCTGTAAATATCTGTATGTGGTAATCTCCTGATATCCCTCTACTGGTGGCTGTATATATGTATGCAGTAATTTCCTGAGCCCCCTCTAGTGGTGGCTGTGTATATCTGTATGTAGTAATCTTCTGAGCTCCCTCTAGTGGTGGCTGTATATATCTGTATGTAGTAATCTCCTGAGCTCCCTCTAGTGGTGGCTGTATATATCTGTATGTAGTAATCTCCTGAGCTCCCTCTTGTGTAGCTGTATATATCTGTATGTAGTAATCTCTTGAGGTCCCTCTAGTGGTGGCTGTATATATCTGTATACAGTAATCTCTTGAGGTCCCTCTAGTGGTGGCTCTATATATACAGTACAGACCAAAAGTTTGGACACACCTTCTCATTCAAAGAGTTTTCTTTATTTTCATGACTATGAAGGCATCAAAACTATGATTTAACACATGTGGAATTATATACATAACAAACATGTGTGAAACAACTGAAAATATGTCATATTCTAGGTTCTTCAAAGTAGCCACCTTTTGCTTTGATTACTGCTTTGCACACTCTTGGCATTCTCTTGATGAGCTTCAAGAGGTAGTCCCCTGAAATGGTCTTCCAACAGTCTTGAAGGAGTTCCCAGAAATGCTTAGCACTTGTTGGCCCTTTTGCCTTCACTCTGCGGTCCAGCTCACCCCAAACCATCTCGATTGGGTTCAGGTCCAGTGACTGCGGAGGCCAGGTCATCTGGCGCTGCACCCCATCACTCTCCTTCATGGTCAAATAGCCCTTACTTTCAAAGTTTTCCCAATTTTTCGGCTGACTGACTGACCTTCATTTCTTAAAGTAATGATGGCCACTCGTTTTTCTTTAGTTAGCTTCTTTTTTCTTGCCATAATACAAATTCTAACAGTCTATTCAGTAGGACTATCAGCCGTGTATCCACCTGGCTTCTCCTCAACGCAGCTGATGGTCCCAAGCCCATTTATAAGGCAAGAAATCCCACTTATTAAACCTGACAGGGCACACCTGTGAAGTGAAGACCATTTCAGGTGACTACCTCTTGAAGCTCATCAAGAGAATGCCAAGTGCAAAGCAGTAATCAAAGCAAAAGGTGGCTACTTTGAAGAACCTAGAATATGACATATTTTCAGTTGTTTCACACTTTTTTGTTATGTATATAATTCCACATGTGTTAATTCATAGTTTTGATGCCTTCAGTGTGAATCTACAATTTTCATAGTCATGAAAATAAAGAAAACTCTTTGAATGAGAAGATGTGTCCAAACTTTTGGTCTGTACTGTATATATGTAGTAATCTCCTGAGCTCCCTCTAGTGGTGGCTGTATATATCTGTATGTAGTAATCTCCTGAGCTCCCTCTAGTGGTAGCTGTATATATCTGTATGTAGTAATCTCCTGAGCTCCCTCTAGTGGTGGCTGTAAATATCTGTATGCAGTAATCTCTTGAGGTCCCTCTAGTGGTGGCTCTATATATCTGTTCCCAGTAAGCTCCACAGCTTTCCTAATGGTGGCCGTATTTATCAGTATGCAGAATATATCTTTTTGCAGTAAGTTCCTGACTTCCCTGTAGAGATGGCTGTATACTGTATATCTGTATATCCCCCTGAGGACCAAATTTTCTTTTATGACATTTTTAAGAACAGAATACATTTTTGGCCCATATGTGCCAGCTTGGAAATATTCATCATTCTAAAAGAATAAAAAAAAATTTACATTTGGTTTTACTTTGTCCCCCCCTCCCCACATTCTGAATTGAATTAAAAGGAAAACAAAAACAAAAAAAATAAAAACTAACAAAGTGTGACTGGCGCTGGTGGGTTGAGATCAGCCATATGCATTGGGTTCACACCAGTCACAATGACACCACGATGTCCAAGCTCCAGGACAACCTTGTGAGATCTACATTTTATCAATGAAATATTGTGATAGAAAATGACAAACAGGTAATAAATCCTAGGTCAATAGAGGTTTAAATGATAGGACACCACCAGAGGACTGGATTCTCTAGTGATCAGTGGGGGTCCCAGAGGTTGGCCCCTCACAGATCCAGCAGTGATCGTCTTTCCAGGATCTAGATGATGAATGCTTTTGACTGGAATACCCCTTTAACTCGGTCAACTTTTTGTTAGATTTTGCCAGTTATTTGCTGAATGTAAGGTTGAGTTCACACATTTTCATCTCCTTGAAGAACGAAGAAGTCTCTTTTTCAATGAAAGCATGCAGACATATTGAAAACTGTGAGACATTGATACAGAAGGGCAGTGTCCCAAAGCTAGAGGTACTTGCAAATTATTTGTTGTTTAATGTTACATTATTTGCTGCCCTTTACTATGCTTTGACGTTATGCATGCCCAGTTATAGTTAAGTAACCCTTACAGGATGTTGTTTGTGGATCTTGGCTCCACCCGTAGCTCAGTCTAAGGGCTCATTCAGACGGCCGTATGCTGTCCGCAAAAATACTGAATGCTATCCGTTTTTTTGCGGATCCGCAAAAAAAGGATAGCATTGAGTATTTTTGCTGACCCATAGACTTCAATAGGGCCATGTCCTGATTTTCACGGACAAGTATAGGACATGTTTCATTTATTTTGCGGAACCTTGGAATAGAAAAGGGCCCCATAGAAGTGAATAGGTCAGCATCTAATCCGCAAAAAAACGGATCCGCATTTTTGCGGATAGCATACGGCCCTCTGAATGAGCCCTAATCTAGAGAGTTCTAGCCGAGATTTAGCTTGTAGAAGAAGAGTCAGGAAGCAACTCCATGTACCCCATTCCTCACAATACTGGACTAAAGCTACAAAGACTTACCGATCTCTGGATGATCTACAGAAAAGAGATAAGAGAGAAAGTGACAAAAAGGTTGAGAAATCTGCATGGCTGAGCACTGGAGTCAGTAAGTTATTCTGCTACCTAAGCTATTTAGACTTCACTGCCCTGAGGTGAATACAGTTAAGACACCCTTCACACCTGGGCATGACTTGGCCAGTCATATGTTAAAACCTGTATGCTTCAGATGTGAAGTACAAGCACAATTGCAAAAGTGAGATTGCCGGCTGTTCATTCTGCAGGAAGAGACTTGAAAAGAGAGGAAAGAGGATGATATTTTCCAGCCTTGCTCAAATTCATACAAAATCATCTGGGTGGTAACTATCGTGGTATATTGTGGCAGCTATGTTTTAGATGTACTACAACTTGCATCCTGCACTTAAGTAAAAAGAAATGTTTGTTCTGATACATTTAGCCTGGTTACTGACTCCAATAACATAAAACAGGACATTGGACTTTAAACACCCTACGGTGCACCCATAGAAACACTCAACATCATAGGCGCCCCGACTACCATCAGACAGAAAATCCTGCCTCCTGCCCTATTTAATCTCCTGAGCTCACAGTAAACACTCAACCACTGCTGCACATTCACCAGTAATCAAGTCCCTTGGTGGTGGGATGGGGCTGCCCCTACGGTGCTCTCAGCACGCTGTCACTATCTGACTTACTTTCTCTGAGGAGAGAGGACTTTCTGGACTTGGAGTCTTCTTGACCTCGGGATGCTCAGCTACTGCTGGCTTTTAAGTTCTAGCCACAGGGAGAGGCGGGTGTGAAAATCACGCTACAGCTCTTGGGCACTCCTGCCTTCTCCCTGGTGGATCAGCACTGATGTCTGTCACTGGATGGCGCATGACTAAGCGGACTAGTGGAGCCGCAGTTTCCGCTCATTGCTGCCCAATCAATCAGCTTAACACATAGAGGGAGATTCATCATCCACCTTGCACCGTGCACCTGCAACTTTTTTAACTGGCACTTTTAATAAAATAGTTTCATCTCCCAAGTTTTTGCCATCCTCACCATTTTTCAGAAACAGGAGATAGCAAAGGCAGGTTGTGGTCACTGGCGGATCCAGGGGAGGGGGGGGGGCAATGGGGCAATTGAGCTGGTGGCGCAGCCCTGGTGAAAAGTGGGGGGCGGTGGCGGCAGGGCACAGGGAGATGAGTGCTACCATTGTGGAAGCGCTCATCTCCATAGTCATCTGTATTGCCATCCTCAGGACAGTGATACAGATGGCTGTGCTGCGGCAGGGCAGGAGAGGGAGAGGCATGTCCCTTCCCTGTTCCTCTGATAGGCTGCTGGCCCAGAGGCCGGTGCAGGCGCCGCCATCGCGCCGCCTGAGCCGTACAGCGCGGAACACAGGCTGGAAGAGGCCTGCATAGCATCGCTGACATGGAGGTAAGTATAAGTGTTTTTTTTTTTTTTTTTTTAATGTACAATGCTTTTACTGGCACATGATGGGGGTGCTCTTCTTACTAGCACATCATGGGGGCTCTTATTACTGGCACATGATGGGGGACTATTGTTACTGGCACATGATGGGGGTGCTATTGTTACTGGCACATGATGGGGGGCTCTTATTACTGGCACATGATGGGCGGGCTCTTGTTACTGGCACATGATGGGGGGCTCTTATTACTGGCACATGATGGGCGGGCTCTTGTTACTGGCACATGATAGGGGGCTCTTATTACTGGCACATGATGGGGGGTGCTCTGGTTACTGGCACATGATTGGGGGTGCTCTTATTTCTGGCACATGATTGGGGGGCTATTGTTACTGGCACATGATGGGGAAATCTTGTTACTGGCACATGATTGGGGTGCTCTTGTTACTGGCACATGATGGGGGGATCTTATTACTGGCAAATGATGTGGGGGTGCTCTTGTTACTGGCACATGATTGGGGCTCTTATTACTGGCACATGACGGGGGGCTCTTGTTACTGGCACATGATAGAGGGGCTCTTGTTACTGGCACATAATGGGGGGTGCTCTTGTTACTGGCACATGATGGGGGGTGCTCTTGTTACTGGCACATGATTGGGGGTGCTCTTATTACTGGCACATGATTGGGGGTGCTCTTGAAACTGGCACATGATGGGGGCTATTGTTACTGGCACATGATGGGGGGCTCTTGTTACTGGCACATGATGGGGGCTATTGTTACTGGCACATGATAGGGGGGCTCTTGTTACTGGCATGTGATAGGGGGGCTCTTGTTACTGGCACGTGATAGGGGGGCTCTTATTACTGGAACATGATGGGTGTGCTGTAGTTACTGGCACATGATGGGGGGTGCTCTTGTTACTGGCACATGATCTCCTATTACTGGCACATGATTGGGGGGCTCTTGTTACTGGCACATGATTGGGGGGCTCTTGTTACTGGCACATGATGGGGGGCTCTTATTACTGGCACATGTTGGGGGCCTCTTATTACTGGCACATAATTAGGGGTGCTCTTGTTACTGACACATGATTTGGGGGTGCTCTTGTTACTGGCACATGATGGGGGCTCTTAATACTGGCACATGATGGGGGGCTCTTAATACTGGCACATGATAGGGAGGCTCTTGTTACTGGCACATGATAGGGGGGCTTATATGTCGGGTGGTAATAATTCAATTAAGAATTATTAATTATGGTCATAAAAATTATTAACCATAAAAAATTTTTTTTTGAAAATTTGTCATAAATAGAGTTGAGCGAACACCTGGATGTTCGGGTTCGAGAAGTTCGGCCGAACTTCCCGAAAATGTTCGGGTTCGGGATCCGAACCCGATCCGAACTTCGTCCCGAACCCAAACCCCATTGAAGTCAATGGGGACCCGAACTTTTCGATACTAAAAAGGCTGTAAAACAGCCCAGGAAAGGGCTAGAGGGCTGCAAAAGGCAGCAACATGTAGGTAAATCCCCTGCAAACAAATGTGGATAGGGAAATGAATTAAAATAAAAATTAAATAAATAAAAATTAACCAAAATCAATTGGAGAGAGGTCCCATAGCAGAGAATCTGGCTTCCCGTCACCCACCACTGCAACAGTCCATTCTCAGATATTTAGGCCCCGGAACCCAGGCAGAGGAGAGAGGTCCCGTAACAGAGAATCTGGCTTCATGTCAGCAGAGAATCATTCTGCATGTCATAGCAGAAAATCAGGCTTCACGTCACCCAACATTGGAACAGTCCATTGGCATATATTTAGGCCCCGGCACCCAGACAGAGGAGAGGTTCATTCAACTTTGGGTAGCCTTGCAATATAATGGTAAAATGAAAATAAAAATAGGATTGAATGAGGAAGTGCCCTGGAGTCCAATAATATATGGTTAAGGGGAGGTAGTTAATGTCTAATCTGCACAAGGGACGGACAGGTCCTGTGGGATCCATGCCTGGTTCATTATTATGAACGTCAGCTTGTCCACATTGGCTGTAAACAGGCGGCTGCGTTTGTCTGTAATGACGCCCCCTGCCGTGCTGAATACACGTTCAGACAAAACGCTGGCCGCCGGGCAGGCCAGCACCTCCAAGGCATAAAAGGCTAGCTCTGGCCACGTGGACAATTTAGAGACCCAGAAATTGAATGGGGCCGAACCATCAGTCAGTACGTGGAGGGGTGTGCACATGTACTGTTCCACCATGTTAGTGATTCCACCACGTTGCGTATCAGGTGGTGGTGCAGTTAGCTGTGGCGTGTTGACAAAAGTTTTCCACATCTCTGCCATGCTAACCCTGCCCTCAAAGGAGCTGGCATTGACACAGCTGCCTTGGCGACCTCTTGCTCCTCCTCTGCCTTGGCCTTGGGCTTCCACTTGTTCCCCTGTGACATTAGGGAATGCTCTCAGTAGCGCGTCTACCAACGTGCGCTTGTACTCGCGCATCTTCCTATCACGCTCCAGTGCAGGAAGTAAGGTGGGCACATTGTCTTTGTAGCGTGGATCCAGCAGGGTGGCAACCCAGTAGTCCGCACAGGTTAAAATGTGGGCAACTCTGCTGTCGTTGCGCAGGCACTGCAGCATGTAGTCGCTCATGTGTGCCAGGCTGCCCAGGGGTAAGGACAAGCTGTCCTCTGTGGGAGGCGTATCGTCATCGTCCTGCCTTTCCCCCCAGCCACGCACCAGTGATGGACCCGAGCTGCGTTGGGTGCCACCCCGCTGTGACCATGCTTCATCCTCATCCTCCTCCACCTCCTCCTCATCCTCGTCCTCCTCGTCCTCCAGTAGTGGGCCCTGGCTGGCCACATTTGTACCTGGCCTCTGCTGTTGCCAAAAACCTCCCTCTGAGTCACTTCGAAGAGACTGGCCTGAAAGTACTAAAAATGACCCCTCTTCCTCCTCCTCCTCCTGGGCCACCTCCTCTTGCATCATCGCCCTAAGTGTTTTCTCAAGGAGACATAGAAGTGGTATTGTAACGCTGATAACGGCGTCATCGCCACTGGCCATGTTGGTGGAGTACTCGAAACAGCGCAACAGGGCACACAGGTCTCGCATGGAGGCCCAGTCATTGGTGGTGAAGTGGTGCTGTTCCGTAGTGCGACTGACCCGTGCGTGCTGCAGCTGAAACTCCACTATGGCCTGCTGCTGCTCGCACAGTCTGTCCAGCATGTGCAAGGAGGAGTTCCACCTGGTGGGCACGTCGCATATGAGGCGGTGAGCGGGAAGGCCGAAGTTACGCTGTAGCGCAGACAGGCAAGCAGCAGCAGGATGTGAACGCCGGAAGCGCGAACAGACGGCCCGCACTTTATGCAGCAGCTCTGACATGTCGGGGTAGTTGTGAATGAACTTCTGCACCACCAAATTCAGCACATGCGCCAAGCAAGGAATGTTAGTCAAACCGGCTAGTCCCAGAGCTGCAACGAGATTTCGCCCCATTATCACACACCACCAGGCCGGGCTTGAGGATCACCGGCAGCAACCACTCGTCGGTCTGTTGTTCTATACCCCGCCACAACTCCTGTGCGGTGTGGGGCCTGTCCCCCAAACATATGAGTTTCAGAATGGCCTGCTGACGTTTACCCCGGGCTGTGCTGAAGTTGGTGGTGAAGGTGTGTGGCTGACTGGATGAGCAGGTGGAAGAAGAGGAGGAGGAAGCCAAGAAGGAGGAGGTGGCAACAGGAGGCAAAGAATGTTGCCCTGCGATCCTTGGCGGCGGAAGGACGTGCGCCAAACAGCTCTCCGCCTGGGGCCCAGCTGCCACTACATTTACTCATTGTGCAGTTAGGGAGATATAGCGTCCCTGGCCGTGCTTACTGGTCCACGTATCTGTGGTTAGGTGGACCTTGCCACAGATGGCGTTGCGCAGTGCACACTTGATTTTATCGGATACTTGGTTGTGCAGGGAAGGCACGGCTCTCTTGGAGAAGTAGTGGCGGCTGGGAACAACATACTGTGGGACAGCAAGCGACATGAGCTGTTTGAAGCTGTCTGTGTCCACCAGCCTAAATGACAGCATTTCATAGGCCAGTAGTTTAGAAATGCTGGCATTCAGGGCCAGGGATCGAGGGTGGCTAGGTGGGAATTTACGCTTTCTCTCAAATGTTTGTGAGATGGAGAGCTGAACGCTGCCGTGTGACATGGTTGAGACGCTTGGTGACGGAGGTGGTGGTGGTGGTGTTGGTGGTACATCCCCTGTTTGCTGGGCGGCAGGTGCCAACGTTCCTCCAGAGGCGGAGGAAGAGGCCGAGGCGGCAGCAGCAGAAGAGGCCGAGGCGGCAGCAGCAGAAGAGGTAGCAGGGGGAGCCTGAGTGACTTCCTTGGTTTTAAGGTGTTTACTCCACTGCAGTTCATGCTTTGCATGCAGGTGCCTGGTCATGCAGGTTGTGCTAAGGTTCAGAACGTTAATGCCTCGCTTCAGGCTCTGATGGCACAGCGTGCAAACCACTCGGGTCTTGTCGTCAGCACATTGTATGAAGAAGTGCCATGCCAGGGAACTCCTTGAAGCTGCCTTTGGGGTGCTCGGTCCCAGATGGCGGCAGTCAGTAGCAGGCGGAGTCTCTTGGCGGCGGGTGTTCTGCTTTTGCCCACTGCTCCCTCTTTTGCTACGCTGTTGGCTCGGTCTCACCACTGCCTCTTCCTCCGAACTGTGAAAGTCAGTGGCACGACCTTCATTCCATGTGGGGTCTAGGACCTCATCGTCCCCTGCATCGTCTTCCACCCAGTCTTGATCCCTGACCTCCTGTTCGGTCTGCACACTGCAGAAAGACGCAGCAGTTGGCACCTGTGTTTCGTCATCATCAGAGACATGCTGAGGTGGTATTCCCATGTCCTCATCATCAGGAAACATAAGTGGTTGTGCGTCAGTGCATTCTATGTCTTCCACCGCTGGGGAAGGGTTAGGTGGATGCCCTTGGGAAACCCTGCCAGCGGAGTCTTCAAACAGCATAAGAGACTGCTGCATAACTTGAGGCTCAGACAGTTTCCCTGGTATGCATGGGGGTGATGTGACAGACTGATGGGGTTGGTTTTCAGGCGCCATCTGTGCGCTTTCTGCAGAAGACTGGGTGGGAGATAATGTGAACGTGCTGGATCCACTGTCGGCCACCCAATTGACTAATGCCTGTACCTGCTCAGGCCTTACCATCCTTAGAACGGCATTGGGCCCCACCATATATCGCTGTAAATTCTGGCGGCTACTGGGACCTGAGGTAGTTGGTACACTAGGACGTGTGGATGTGGCAGAACGGCCACATCCTCTCCCAGCACCAGAGGGTCCACTAACACCACCACGACCATGTCCGCGTCCCTTACTAGATGTTTTCCTCATTGTTATCGTTCACCACAACAATAAAAATATTATTTGGCCCAATGTATTGTATTCAAATTCAGCGGGATATAAATTTGAGGCCTAGTATTTAGGCGCTGGGTGACCGGTATGGATTTAGTGACAGAATTAGACTTGGAAATGCACAGTAGCGTGTGTGTGAAGTTATTCTGAATGACCCTATGTGCACCTTGAATATTATATACCCTTTTAGGGATAGATTTCAAATAGCTCTGATATAGCAGAAACCACTAAATTATGAAATTGCTAAATTGGGAATTGTATTTCAACCCAGAACAAAAAATGTGCTTTGACGGACACTAAATAACTTTCCCAGCCACAACAGGACAGCGGTAACGAGAGATTTAGCGGGATATAAATTTGAGGCCTAGTATTTAGGCGCTGGGTGACCGGTATGGATTTAGTGACAGAATTAGACTGGGATATGGCCAAAAAATAACCACACTACTGAGGGTTAAATGCACTTGGTGACGGGCGCAGCTTGCCCCTGATGTAGTATATGGCCAAAAAATGAACAGACTATTGCTGGTTAAATGCACTTGGTGTGATAGCTTGACCAACCACACTACTGAGGGTTAAATGCACTTGGTGACGGGCGCAGCTTGCCCCTGATGTAGTATATGGCCAAAAAATAAACAGACTATTGCTGGTTAAATGCACTTGGTGTGACAGCTTCACCCTGATGTAGGATATAGCCAAAAAAAAAACACACCATTGAGGGTTAAATGCACTTGGTCGCAGCTTGTGCTGGCGCACCACAAGACACAAAATGGCCGCCGATCACCCCAGAAAAATGTGACTGACAAACGGTCTGGGCAGCCTAAAAACAGTGAGCAATTGAGTATCAGCAGCTCAATGATCCACAGCTGCAGATCGATCAATTAATCAAGTCCTTTGGAGGAGTTAATCTGCCTAATCTCGCCCTACTGTCGCAGCCGCAACCTCTCCCTACGCTAATCAGAGCAGAGTGACGGGCGGCGCTATGTGACTCCAGCTTAAATAGAGGCTGGGTCACATGGTGCTCTGGCCAATCACAGCCATGCCAATAGTAGGCATGGCTGTGATGGCCTCTTGGGGCAAGTAGTATGACGCTTGTTGATTGGCTGCTTTGCAGCCTTTCAAAAAGCGCCAAGAAAGCGTCACAAAAGCGCCAAGAAAGCGACGAACACCGAACCCGAACCCGGGCTTTTACGAAAATGCCCGGGTTCGGGTCCGTGTCACGGACACCCCAAAATTCGATATGAACCCGAACTATACAGTTCGAGTTCGCTCATCCCTAGTCATAAATTCTTAAAATCATGACGTGGTGAATTGTAGACAACCTAATTGATACAATTCACATCTGAGTCCGACTATTTCCTCAGATAAATAAGTTCTTTTTGACGTGAGATGACGTTAATGATAAAACATGTAGTTCTGCATTATACAATAATACACAAGTATTATAAAAATATGCAGATTTATTGGTTACAAGATTATAAACATATATAAGTAAATAAACACAATGATACATGCAAATGAATATATATAGCATTGATATAAAGCATTACAAGCTTAACAATACATGTGAGTGGAAATAACTTGTCACATTATAACCAAGCTATTATCAGGTTAGGATATCAAAGTAGGAACATAAGTTATATACATTACCTCTGTTCAGAGAAAGCCTCATGATATCAGGACGGGCATGTCTAATCCTAGACATCAATATGGAATGCTAAATACATTCCACCCCCTCTAACCAACTACACATCACATGACTTCAGGCTGGACAAATCCATCCAAGGATATAACTTAGAAGAGATAACTGTATCCTTCCGCCCCATCCTGGACTATTTTCACACATATGACTTTGGTAAGACCATTAAGACAAATAAAAGGGATATAGGATCTTTGCTAGACCATATCTTAAATGGGAAGGACTTGAAATAAGTCTTTCCTGTGGGAATCCATCACTTAGCTTGGCGAAGAATGTTCTATATATACACTCACCTAAAGAATTATTAGGAACACCATACTAATACGGTGTTGGACCCCCTTTTGCCTTCAGAACTGCCTTAATTCTACGTGGCATTGATTCAACAAGGTGCTGATAGCATTCTTTAGAAAGGTTGGCCCATATTGATAGGATAGCATCTTGCAGTTGAGGGAGATTTGAGGGATGCACATCCAGGGCACGAAGCTCCCGTTCCACCACATCCCAAAGATGCTCTACTGGGTTGAGATCTGGTGACTGTGGGGGCCATTTTAGTACAGTGAACTCATTGTCATGTTCAAGAAACCATTTTTCCAGTCTTCAACAGTCCAATTTTGGTGAGCTCGTGCAAATTGTAGCCTCTTTTTCCTATTTGTAGTGGAGATGAGAGGTACCCGGTGGGGTCTTCTGCTGTTGTAGCCCATCCGCCTCAAGGTTGTGCGTGTTGTGGCTTCACAAATGCTTTGCTGCATACCTCGGTTTTAACGAGTGGTTATTTCAGTCAACGTTGCTCTTCTATCACCTTGAATCATTCTCCTCTGACCTCTAGCATCAACAAGGCATTTTCGCCCACAGGACTGCCGCATACTGGATGTTTTTCCCTTTTCACACCATTTTTTGTAAACCCTAGAAATGGTTGTGTGTGAAAATCCCAGTAACTGAGCAGATTGTGAAATACTCAGACCGGCCCGTCTGGCGCCAACAACCATGCCACGCTCAAAACTGCTTAAATCACCTTTCTTTCCCATTCTGACATTCAGTTTAGAGTTCAGGAGATTGTCTTGACCAGGACCACAACCCTACATGCATCGAAGCAACTGCCATGTGATTGGTTGACTAGATAATCGCATTAATGAGAAATAGAACAGGTGTTCCTAATAATTCTTTAGGTGAGTGTATATATATATATATATATATATATATATATCTAAGCAATTATTTAATGCTTTGCTAGATCATGAGTCTTGATTCTTCTGCAAGTAGAAGGAAGCCTCATAATATCCTAAGACTACACCTCAAATATGGAGATGATCAATTAATTAATTTATTTATTTATTCGCCAATCTAGATGGTATAATTTTACCCACACTATCAAATTAGTCTTAATAAAATCATTTTCTGTGTCTCTTACCAAGTCCTAGTAGAAATCTCACTTCTGCTCCTAGGAAAGCTGGGTGGTCCATCATAGCACATCTCACCATGGCTTTCATCCTGATAGACACCTCTAGAGAGCTTTACTTCTCTTTCCTCTCTTTCTTGTGTGTCCTTTTCTCCCCCCTGTGTATGGTTTATGATCACAAACTTATCAGTTAGACACACCTTCCTAATTTGGAAGTTTCCAATCATACTTGGGTGGGCGTGACTATTGATAAGAAATGACATCATAACCTTACCCAGAATGCACTTTTTCTACTGTTGTAATGTCACCTACTCATACCTAGGTGGCACTGCTGTGTAAGCTATTTGCATCATAGTATAAAGGGTTAACTTCTGTAAGTCTGAATAAAGGCATAATATACATTTTGACCTTAAAAGCTTTAATTCAAAGCTATAGGGATTAATTCTGACACTTGTAGCAATTAGAGACAGACCTCTAGGCGTCGCTCTGAATATTTCTCACACTGTTTGTTTGTGCTGAACTACAGAAAGCAAAGACCGTCTTGGCATCCCGCCATACTGACAGCCAATCGCAAGCCTTCCTGAAACGAATGGACAAAAAACTGACCATAATACAAAGTAGCATAAAAGAAAATAAACGTGACAAGTTTTTACGTGATAAGCTAGATTACGACGCAGGCAAAATGTTCAACTGGGGTAACAAACAACAGACAAGGATACGCCCAAAAAGAAGGAAGAGTGATTATTGGACATCAGATTCGGACTCTAGTGCCCATGATGATACAGACAACTCTTCTATGGACATGAGCCCTTTAGACAGGGCACTAGAAGGGGAAGAGGGAATAGTAAGAAACAAAAACAAAAATATAGGGAAGCAAGGTTACAAACGCAAACAGGTATCCTGGAAACGATAGAGGAGGAACCTGCCAGTGAAGAGACTCTGGTGGTTAATTTGTCCGGGATCGAATTGCCCCGGGACTGTGAATGGGTGCTCAATAAGGGCCTCAACTACAGTCTTACGGAACAGTTCGATCCAGTACAATTCGAGATAGACCTATTTAAAGCCACCAGAAAACTCAACCTCAAAAGAATATATGAGAACTCTATAGCCTCTAAAATACCTCCCATCCACCTTGAAGGGGAACGACCCATGAGTATCGGCCCTTTCAGCATCAATGCTAACTTTAGCGATGAGGAAATTTCCTCCCTTGAGGCCCTGACAGATTCTGTGTTGAGGGATCAGGCACAGGATATTGAATGCTCTACGTTCACAGGGGGCATTCGCTCCACCTATTGTCCCCCCTTGCCCGCTGGCTCCAGCATTGACCTCTTTCAGCAAAGTGTGTTGGAAGAGGTTAAGGCTTTGCTATACCCCCGTGCTGAAAATAATCTCACAGATGTAGAGAAAAAAGCCTTAAAGTGGCTGAAAAATAGAGAGGATCTAGTGGTGAAGCCGGCGGACAAGGGGGGTGATATAGTGATATTGAGCAAGTCTTACTATGTTTTCGAAGCACTTAGGCAATTGGATGATAGACAAGTGTATGAGAAATTGTGTACGGATCCCACTTGGAAAATCCAAAATACCCTGCGCAGGTTTCTACATACATACGTAGAGAAAAATGTAGTATCACGCCAGCAGGCAGAGAAACTGCTTCCGATTTTTCCGAGGCGCCCCACCTGGTATTTTTTGCCTAAAATACACAAGTCACTGACCCTGCCCCCTGGGAGACCTATTGTCTCCGGGACTGGGTCAGTGACCGAACCGGTGTCCAGGTACATAGACTGGCTTTTGAGACCCATTGTTAAGATGATACCCTCGCATCTGAGGGACACTTCGGACCTCCTCCGGTCACTGACCGATATTCAAACCCTCAATAAAAGGGCCCCCACCCTTCGCTTTTTCCTTTAAATTCAGTCCTATGGCCGATAAGATAAAACAGGCCATAAAGAAAAATTGGAGTATCCTAGTGAGGGACGATTCCCTAAAACAAATGAAAGATATGAAACCAGTGATAGCGTTTAGAAGATGCCATACTATACGCGATCAAGTGGTAACTAGCCATTTAAAAAAAAAACTTTCACTTGGCTGTCTGAACAGAGACCAGAAGGGAATAGGAGTTGCAGAAGCTGCTCCTTCTGCAGCTTCAATTCCCAGTTACAAGTGATCACTGTTGCAGGGATAGAACATAGGGTTTTTCCACTCATTACCTGCCGCAGCAAATTTGTGGTTTATATAATTTTATGTAGATGCGGACGCTTCTACATCGGAAAAACCATTTGCTGCCTATTTGAAAGATTCCGCGAACACCTAAATTCCTTAAAAACAGGAAAGGGTGTTCCGCGGTTAATAGAGCATGTGAACAGGGCACATAGTGGAAATCCCAATGTGTTGACTTTTGCTGGCCTTGAAGTAGTTAACCGCACTGAAAGAGGTGGTGACAGACAAAGGGAGCTTCTGAGAAGAGAAGCCATATGGATCCTACGCACGGATGCAATGGGTCCGCTGGGACTAAATGAAAAAATAGATCTGAGCGTATTTTTGCAATGAACCACTCTTGTTTATTGTATTTTCGTATTTTGATTTGTTCTTGGTTTATGTATTTTTATATATGCACCTTACATCATTGAAGAGGTCCCGCTGGATTCAAACCCCTGCCCTCCCTTTGAGAGGCCAGGTGTTGATTAATTAGTAATTAGGCAAATTACTGTGATGACGCGGCTTCCTGTGCACTATATAAGGTGCCGTGACCCCTTCAGTGTTGGAATGCCAGAAGAAGCGCATATACGCGCGAAACGGCTGTCGCTTACTTGCTGCTGTATCGGCAACCCTTGCACCCCCCTCCTGCCATTGAATAAAGTTACCTGCCTATCATCGGTGAGTGCCGCTCGTTTTGTTCTCTTCTTCCTTTCAACAAGAAATTCGATTCGCCACAAATTTGTCACGAATCGCTATAACTCAGCTGCACCCGTACGTCACTGTGGCTGAGGGAATGTATGGAGTGGGCTGCTACAGTGAGCCTGCTCTATATGCAGCGGGTGCCGACTGTATCATACAGCAAAAATCTGGCCGCAATGATGGAGAATGGCGATCCCACCGAACTCCATAATTTAACCCCACAGATGCTGCAATCAACATGATCGGGGCATTTGTGAGGTAAGGCAGAGGGATGTTGGTTACCATGGCAGTCTGGACACTTTTGAAGCTTCCCATGGCTACCATGGTAACCTCCCTGCTGCACTGTACCCGAGGCACAGCTCAACACGGAGCGCTCCAAAATCCTATTCACCTTAATAGATCTCTATTAGTGTGAATTAGGAAAAGGGATCAAAAGATCCCAGGTTAGGATTGCTATTAAAAGTGGACATGCACATATTCGGAGGGTAGCCCTCAGAGTCATCTTCTATAGTGGATTCAATGTACGCCAGTCCGAATCTTGTGGGATGTATCTATGTGGTTATGCACAAGTCGCAAAAACTGACTGAAAGATTTCATACAGCTTGAGATCTTCAGCTCGGGGACTGAGTTTTTTAGATGATAATTTACATTACGACTCAATAAGTTAAGTATAGTAGAAATTTCCGTATTATCGTTAGTATTACTTCTCCAGTGTTTTCCCACCATCAAAGATAACATTTCAAGTAATTTTACCATCCTTATTGTATTGCATTTCCTTTTAGACAGGAATTAATGACCAGTACTGGAAACCACAGAGCACTTTGCAGACTGCCACTTTCACCACCCGGACGTTCACTTTTTTCTCTATTCCTTTTATAGTTTGTTCTCTGCAGTTTCATTAATGGAGACTAATGCGATGAGAAATCAGGGGTCATATTTACAAAGCCTGTCTCAAAGTAACACCGTGTAAAGCTAGGGGATAAAGTATCAAAGGTGATGGGCCGGAAAAGTGTGTTTTTTGGTCCGTGCTGTTGATTGAGTAGGCCTTCGCGACAAATGTATTGAAGCGTTCAAGCCAATTTTGAGGGTAATGCATCTAGATATGATTTCCTGACAATTTTGTGACTACTTGGTTTGATGCAGGTTTTTTTGGGACAAATTTGAAAAAATATTGCACATCATTTGTTAAATTTGTCACACAAATTTGGTGGTGACTTCTTTGAAGTCTAATCATATTTATTTTAAAGCATCACTCAGTTTGTCACCAAAGTGACTGGAGTAAATCGCAACTTTTTGTGACTTTTTACAAAAGGTTGCATTTTTAAATGTGGCTAAAAATGTAGCTCTTCCCACAAAAACATCTGCCTGCCCCTTAGTAAATGTAAAGTGCCGCCTTGGTGCACGCCACACAAAAAGTGGTGTAAACACGTAATAGATTTGTCACAAATGACTTTCCTCAACAAAGCACGCATAATTGCTCTTTTGATACATAACCCCCTAATTGAACACCGTCTATTTGATGGCTCCATTTAGGGCTCTTTCACACTTGCGTTGTCCGGATCCGGCGTGTACTCCACTTGCTGGAATTACACGCCGGATCCGGAAAAACGCAAGTGTACTGAAAGCATTTGAAGACGGATCCGTCTTCAAAATGCGTTCAGTGTTACTATGGCAGCCAGGATGCTATTAAAGTCCTGGTTGCCATAGTAGGAGCGGGGAGCGGGGGAGCGGTATACTTACAGTCCGTGCGGCTCCCGGGGCGCTCCAGAGTGACGTCAGAGCTCCCCATGCGCATGAATGACGTGCCATGACGGACGGTAAGTATGCTGCTCCCCCGCTCCCCACTACACTTTACCATGGCTACCAGGACTTTAGCGTCCCGGCAGCCATGGTAACCATTCAGAAAAAGCTAAATGTCGGATCCGGCAATGCGCCGAAACGACATTTAGCTTAAGGCCGGATCCGGATCAATGCCTTTCAATGGGCATTTATTCCGAATCCGGCCTTCAGGGTTTTTGGCCGGAGCAAAAAGCGCAGCATGCTGCGGTATTTTCTCCGGCCAAAAAAATGTTCCGTTCCGGAACTGAAGACATCCTGATGCATCCTGAACGGATTTCACTCCATTCAGAATGCATTAGGATAAAACTGATCAGGATTCTTCCGGCATAGAGCCCCGACGACGGAACTGTATGCCGGAAGACAATAACGCAAGTGTGAAAGAGCCCTAAGGCTAGTGCTTCACGACGACATGTGTTGCGCAACATTAAGGGTACAACTACATTGCGAAATGTGTTGCATGGCATTCATGTCACACCAATGTTGGTCAACATTTTTTGCCATGTCGTGTCACAGTCGCAGTATGTCACATTGACTATCATTATAAAACAGCCTTCAAGTGACCACACAGGATGAACGTTTCTTCATGTTATCACTCTCCTCACTGAGCTAAGAGGATACAAAGTAATGTCATGTGAAACTTTGTAACATGTAGTGTGGTCAGAATGATTTTGTGGTGACATTTGTGTACTGTAGCCCCATCTTTTAAAGGGACAGCTTGTGACAACAAATGACATTCTTTCTAATTCAATCCCCCAGTAACTCAACTCCCTTGATTAAGTAATAGGTACTTTTAGTGTCAGGTACTTTGGCTTGACTCTGATTTCTGACCATGAATCTGTTCTCTGTCTGCCCTGACCTTGTGTTAGGATACTCGTCCTGCATGAACTCTGCCATTCCTGATCTTGGCTTACAGATGACTACACATATGTCTCTTGCTTTGGCTCTACACTACTACTCTTCAGCCTGCCCACAATTATCAACTTTTGCTCATTGGTATTAGTCAATTAGTACAGGGCAGTGACCTGGGGATTTCTTATGGGAACATTTTTAGGCTGATGGTTAATTTCTTGGAATACATTTCTTAGTCTAGCCTTCACCAAACCCATTACTAACCTTGTATGTTCATTGCCTGCCTACAGGCTTAGTGAGAGGAATCATTATTTCTAGTGGAGAATAATATTGCATATATAGTAATATATGGTGCCCAATGGAGCTGCTATGATATTTTTAGTTGTGTACAGTATAATTTTGTTACAATATTGTATATTCTCTCTCTTTCTGTCACAGAGCGGTGTGGGTGGTAAACTGCACACTGAACACGGGAGGGAAGGGGAAAAGTACTAGGCCTGGAAACTAAGGAAAGGGGGATGGTCACCACCTAGTGATTCCCTTATCCGAGCCCTGACGACTATCTGTATGAACAGACCTCGATGGTAGGAATGTTCATACGTAGGAACCTAAAGCCCTAGCTCACCCTATAGGGCCCTGGAAATAGTGTCAGGACTACAGAAGACCTGTTCCTTCCCAGCTGAAGGAACAGGAGTCTCCCTCAGGCCTAATACCAAAAGAAAGGGGAATACAACAAACCACAAATAGGAAAAGGACACTTAACTCTGAAAGTAAATGGACGAGCAGGAACTCAGCGGAGATACAAACACCAGCACTTCCACAACCAGAATCGACTGCATAGCATGATGGGTGAAGCAACACTAAATAGAGGAGGTGAAATGACCACTGAAGCAACACCTGATGCAAGGGTGTGATCATTACCAGAAACAACACAGAAGTAAGTATAAACAAAGAAGCTGTCAGATCTCATCACATGTTGCCAGTCTCACCGATCGTCCTGTCCCCTTCGCAGAAAAGCACCCACAAAGCATGATGTTACCACCCCCATGCTTCCTTCTTTTTCCTCAGGGGCGGGTAGGGTGGCCATTCAGGACACTTTTAAAACATGGACTTAACCCCTTCAGGACGCAGGGCGTACCGGTACGCCCTATTTCCCGAGTCCTTAAGGACTCAGGGCGTACCAGTACGTCCTAAGTTTAAATCGAGATTCCGGCGCCGCGGGGGTTAATCGGAACGGAATGCCGGCTGAAATCATTCAGCCGGCATCCCGTAACAACGCAGGGGGGGGTCATTTGACCCCCCGTATCGGCGATCGCAGAAAACCGCGGGTCAATTCAGACCTGCGGTTTTCTGCGTATCCGGTCCATTCGGGTGTCCTGTGACCCGATGAACCGGAAAAACACTGTGATCGGTGGCGTGATTACACACCACCAATCACAGTGCGAAGATTTGCAGAGGCGGTGCTGGCCCTGGTGCTGAACACTGCTGTCCAGGGTGCTGATTGGTGCAGGGGAGAGAGGCGCGAGATTCAAACTTCCTGCGCTCCTCTCTCCCCTCCTCTTCCTGTTCTGCACGAGCACCCGGCAGCATCGTCCAGCACCAGCTCCTGTGTCCCCCTAATCGGCATCCATCACCCTCCTGCACCCATCGCCACCCAGGTAGGTTAGGGTCAGTGAGGGAGAGGCACTGTTAGGCAGGGAAAGAAGGAAAAAGTTAGTTAGGAAAAAAAAAAAAAAAAAGCACTTTTATTCCAAATTTTCTTTGATCCATCTATCCGACCCCAGACCCCCCCCTGACACTTGCCCCCCCTACCAGCCCCCCACCACCACCAGCCCCCCCACCCCCCAAACCAGCCCCCCCTCCCCCTCACCACCACTTTTTTTTTTTTCTGCGTGCGCTGACTGGTCGGCACTTTTTAGCGTCCGTCCACTGTTAGCACATCGCCCACCCCACTGCTGATCAGCGTTGTACCGCTGATCAGCAAGTTTGAACTTTTTTTTTTTCCTAACACTTGCCCTTTTTTTTTTGCCTTTTTTTAGTACGCGAACACCCGTTGCCCCCACACACACGCACATATAATAAAGTTTTCCACACACGCACACCTACACGCACACACACCCATGGCCCGCCGGACGTTCTCGGCCGAGGAGGCATACGCCCAGATTGCCTCCGACTCTGAGAGCCCCAGTGAGGATGAGGATGACCCCACATTCCTTTTATCATCCGCATCCTCCTCATCATCATCGGATGACGATGAGCCACCAAGGCGGCGGAGACGCCGCCAGGCGGAGCCAGGGGCCCCACATGCTAGGGATCCTGTGGCCCACCCTAGTACGAGCCGCCCTGGGGTTCGTACTGGTTTCCCGGCCCACCAAATAAGTTCACCGGAGCCCCCTGCTGATGAACTTAGCTGGTGTCCCCCAGTGGACTTTGAGCCTGAGATTCCGGATTTTTCTGGCAATCCTGGAATCCAGATTCCCACAGTGGGGTTTACTGAAATAGACTATTTTAGTTTTTTTTTCAGTAACCCACTGGTGAATCTGATGGTGGAGCAGACGAATCTGTACGCCCAACAGTTCGTCGCTCAAAACCCAGGCTCATTTTTGGCTAGACCCGGTGGCTGGACGCCGGTCAGTGCAGCCGAAATGAGGACATTTTGGGGCCTCGTGCTGCATATGGGTCTAGTCCAAAAACCCAGTGTCAGGCAATACTGGAGTGGGGACATCCTGTACCAGACCCCACTGTACAGTATGGTCATGACACGTCCCCGGTTTGAGGCCATCCGGAAATGTCTGCATTATTCCGATAATGCACCATGTCCACCCCGAGGTGATCCTGCCTATGACCGGCTGTATAAGATACGGCCGGTCATCGATCACTTTGGGTCCAAATTCATGGAGGCCTACGTACCTGGAAGGGAGGTTGCGGTTGATGAGTCTCTCGTTGCGTTCAAGGGGAGACTCAGTTTCCGCCAATACATTCCCACAAAGCGGGCGAGGTATGGCGTGAAGCTATACAAAATTTGTGAGAGTACCTCAGGGTACACTTACAAATTTCGTGTGTACGAGGGGCGAGATTCCCGTATTCAACCCCCAGAATGTCCCCCCACTCTGGGTGTTAGCGGGAAACTCGTGTGGGACCTTATGTACCCACTGCTGGATAATGGTTACCACTTGTACGTGGACAACTTTTATACCAGCATTCCCTTGTTCAGGTCCCTTGCCGCCAGATCCACGTTCGCTTGTGGGACCGTGCGGAAAAATCAACGCGGCCTCCCTGCCTACCCCCTCCAGGTACCTATCCCCAGGGGTGAGACCCGTGCACTTACCAGTGGAAACCTGTTGCTGGTCAGGTATAAGGACAAGAGGGATGTCCTTATGCTGTCCACAATCCACGGTAACGGCACCACCCCAGTCTCTGTGCGAGGTACCACGGCAACGGTCCTCAAGCCCGATTGTATCGTCGACTACAATCGGTATATGGGAGGAGTTGATCTCTCTGATCAAGTCCTCAAGCCATATAACGCCATGCGCAAAACCCGGGCATGGTACAAAAAAGTTGCGGTCTACTTGGTACAGGTTGCCATGTACAACTCTTTTGTACTATCCCGAAGCGCTGGCAGCACAGGGACATTCCTCCAATTCTATGAGGCAGTCCTCAAGGCCCTGATCTTTTCGGACCGGGAAAGAGCAGGCCGGAGTACCTCGGGAACTGGAGGCGCCCGGATCGTCCCTGGCCAACACTTTCCAGGTGTGGTCCCCCATACTGGAAAGAAGGGACGAACCCAAAAAAAGTGCAGAGTGTGTCGCAGGAGGGGGATACGGAAGGACACCACCACTCAGTGCGACACGTGCCCCGATCATCCGGGCCTCTGCGTTATCGATTGCTTCAGGGAGTATCACACTTCCATGGAGTACTAAATTTTTATAATCCCCAACAGTTCACTAGAGAACATAAAACACTATGGCTCTCAGACTTTGGAGACACGGAAACAATTTTTTTTCCCAAAAAAAATATTAGTTTTAGTGCAGGCATCCTCAAACTGCGGCCCTCCAGATGTTGTAAAACTATAACTCCCAGCATGGCCAGGCAACCTACAGCCATCAGCAGGGCATGGTGGGAATTGTAGTTTTATAACATCTGGAGGGCCGCAGTTTTAGGATGCCTGCTTAGTGTCTCCAAAGTCTGAGAGCCATACATATTGGGCATCGTCGCGTGCGTAAAAGTCGTCGCTATAAAAATAACTTTTGACCAAACGCCTCGGATGAACGTTGTTAAAAATATAAAATAAAAACGGTGCCAAAACACCCATTTTTGGGCAAAATTTCCATTTGAATCCTTTTTGCCGGTAATAAAGCAAGGGTTAACAGCCAAACAAAACTCTATATTTATGGCCCTGATTCTGTAGTTTGCAGAAACACCCCATATGTGGTCGTAAATGGCTATATAGCCGCACGGCAGGGCATAGAACTAAGGGAACGCCATACGGTTTCTGGAAGGCAGATTTTGATGGACAGTTTTTATTTGGACACCATGTCCCATTAGAAGCCCCCCTGATGTAGCCTAGACTAGAAACTCCAAAAAAGTGACCCCATCTAAGAAACTACACCCCTCAAGGTATTCAAAAGTTACTTTACAAACTATGTTAACCCTTTAGGTGTTCCACAAAACTAAATAGCGAATGTAGAAACAATTTTAGAATTACATTTTTTTGTTACATTGCCTCAAAAAAGAGTAATATAGAGCAACCAAAAATCATATTTACCCCTAAAATAGTCCCAAAACAACAACCACCTTATCCCGTAGTTTCCTAGATGGGGTCACTTTTATGGAGTTTCTACTCTAGGGGGGCATCAGGGGGCTTGAAAGGGTACATGGTGTAAATAAACCAGTCCTGCAAAATCTGCCTTCCAAAAACCATATGGCGTTCCCCTTCTTCTATGTCCTGCCGTTTAGCCAAATAGTAGTTTACGACCACATATGGGGTGTTTCTGCAAACTACAGAATCAGGGCAACCCATTTTGAGTTTTGTATGTCTGTTAACCCATTTTTTCCAGTAATAAAGTAAGGGTTAAATTGGAAAGTTTTCCAAAAAATAGAAATTTCGAAATTGTTTCTCCATCTGCCATTAACTCTTGTGGAACACCTAAAGGGTTAACAAAGTTTGTAAACCCAGTTTTGAATACCTTGAGGGGTGTACTTTCTTAGATGGAGTCACTTTTTTGGAATTTCTATTCAAGGGGTGCAACAGGGGGCTTCAAATGGGACATGGTATAAACAAAACCAGTCCTGCAAAATCTGCCTTCCAAAACCCATATGGTGTTCCCCTCCTTCTATGCGCTCCTGTTCGGCCAAACAGTAGTTTACGACCACATATGGGGTGTTTCTGCAAACTACAGAATCAGGGCAACCCATTTAGTGTTTTGTTTGGCAGTTAACCCTTGTTTTACTCCTGGAAAAAATTGATTATATTGGAAAATTTTCCAAAAAATAGAAATTTCGAAATTGTTTCTCCATCTGCCATTAACTCTTGTGGAACACCTAAAGGGTTAACAAAGTTTGTAAACCCAGTTTTGAATACCTTGAGGGGTGTACTTTCTTAGATGGAGTCACTTTTTTGGAATTTCTATTCAAGGGGTGCAACAGGGGGCTTCAAATGGGACATGGTATAAACAAAACCAGTCCTGCAAAATCTGCCTTCCAAAACCCATATGGTGTTCCCCTCCTTCTATGCGCTCCTGTTCAGCCAAACAGTAGTTTACAACCACATATGGGGTGTTTCTGCAAACTACAGAATCAGGGCAACCCATTTAGTGTTTTGTTTGGCAGTTAACCCTTGTTTTACTCCTGTAAAAAATAGATTATATTGGAAAATTTTCAAAAAAATAGAAATTTTGAAATTGTTTCTCAATCTGCCATTAACTCTTGTGGAAGATCTAAAGGGTTAATAAAGTTTGAAAAAACAGTTTTGAATACCTTGAGGGGTGTAGTTTCTAGAATGGGGTCATTTTTGGGAGGTTTCTATTATCTAAGCCTCACAATATGACTTCAAACCTGAACTGGTCCATAAAAAGTGGGATTTTGAAGATTTCTGAAAAATTTCAAAATTTGCTTCTAAACTTCTAAGCCTTGTAACATCCCCAAAAAATAAAATATCATTCCCAAAATGCTACAAACATGAATTAGACATATGGGGAATGTAAAGTCATCACAATTTTTGGGGGTATTACTATGTATTACAGAAGTATAGAAACTGAAACTTTGAAATTTGCTAATTTTTCAAAAAAAATTGTAAAAATTTTATTTTTTTATGCAAAAAAATTAACTTTTTGGACCCAATTTTAGCAGTGTCATGAAGTACAATATGTGACGAAAAAACAATCTCAGAACGGCCTGGGTAAGTCAAAGCGTTTTAAAGTTATGAGCACTTAAAGTGACACTGGTCAGATTTGCAAAAAATGGCCAAGTCCTTAAGGTGAAATAGGGCTGAGTCCTGAAGGGGTTAAAAACCCCGCCCCCAGGTCCCGCTAGGCCACGTTCCCTCCCACTTCACAGCCGAGGGGATTGAAAAAATGAAGGTAAAAATCTACTTCTGTCAGCTGCAGGGGTGGGAGGGAGGGTGACTTTCTCCATGCAGCTCACACTCAGACAGCGCAGTGCTGCTGTCTGAGAGTGACCTGTTCAAAAGGACATAACTGTGTCCGTCCAGGCCCTGCACCGGATAGAGGACAGGGAGTCTGAAAGCCGGACTGTCGGGCCTAAAACCGGACCTCTGGCCACCCTATGGTCAAGCTGCTGTGGAGGTCACAGTTAAGGGGAAGGTCTGCTATGGAGGTCATTGTTAAGGGACAGATTGCTGCAAAGGAAATCACTGTTAAGGAGATCAGGTACTTTGGAGGTCACTAATAAAGGGGCAGCCTTTGTGGAGGTCACTGTTAAAGGGGCAGACTGCTGTTGAGGTCACTGTTAAGGGGGTGGGATTCTGTGGAGGTCACTGTTAAAAGGGCGGGCTGCTGTGGAGGTCACTGTTAAGGGGGTGGAATGCTGTGGAGGTCACTGTTAAAGGGGCGGGCACTGTGGAGGTCTCTGTTAAGGGGGCACGGGACGGTAGAAGTCACAGTTAAGGGGATGGTCCACTATGGAGGTCATTGCTAAAGGGTGGGGTGCTGTAGAGGTCACTGTTAAGGGGGCAGGGTGTTGTGGAGTTCACATTTTAAGGGAACGGAGCTCCGTGGAGGTCACTGTTAAGTAGGCGGATTATTGTGGAAAACACTGTTAACGAGATGGGGTACTGTGGAGGTCTATAAAGGGGAAACCGCTGTGTAGGTTCACTGTTAAAGGGGAGGGAGCTGTGGATGTTACTGTAAAGGGGGCAGGCCACTGTCAAGGTCACTGTTAAGGGGCGGGGTACTGTAGACGTCACTGTTATAGTGGATACTGTTGATATCTTTTAGCAACACACACAAACAATAAATGAAATAGATGAAATACACCTGTGTGAAGCCGGGTCCTTCTGCTAGTGTAGACGTATGTTAAGGCATGGAAGTACTGGGAAGAATGGTGTTGTAGGCTGGATGTTGGAAATGGGGATATTGAAGTTCCGCTGTTGCTGTTTGTTTGGCATTGTAGGGAGGAAGGGTGGCCAGTGGCAAAAATTAATGGCTGCATAGCTGGGTGACTTTACTAAGTCCTTTTTAGTAGCGAGGGCTTTAAAGGGTAGGCGTCGTTTGGGGGTCAGAGAGGATAGCAGGAGGCCTGTGTCATTTGGATTTCTGTTAGGGTTAGGTGAACAGTTAAGGGATGTATGCAGTTCAGTTTGGGAAAAGCGGTTGTTTAGACTGGAGTTTTATTTTGCGTTCTTTGGGCCTTAACGGTTAGGGGAGTTGGTTTGTCCGATGGTTAGTCAGGTGGGGGGGCTACTGAGGGAGGATGTTAATTTGTTTCGTGATAGGGTGGAATTCGTTATCTGGTGGTCTAAGATTGATGTGGAAGGAATGTTTGCGCGAGTTTGGGGCGGATACAGGAAAGGGGTTTGGACCATTGTTAGTGCATGCTGATGGGTCTTTTTTGTCCCGTTTTCAGTTTGTGGCTGTTTTTTCTAAATGTTTGGAGAGATTAGGGCTAGGACGGGTGGGGTACTCTAGCCATTCGTTTAGGATCGGGGCAGCAACGGAGGTGGCTCATTGCGGTCTGGACGATGAGATTATTAAACGGATTGGGTGTTGGTTCAGGTCTTATGTTCGTTTGAATCACTTGTGGCTTGGGGCCCGGGGGAGCAAGGGTATTTTCAGGGGGATTGTTGTTAATGGCAGTTGTATTTTGGCATTCTGGTTTTCTCGTTGCAGGTGCGGTACCAGCCCTGGTGTGGATCTTGGGACATTCTTATGTATTTTGGAGGGCAGCGGTTCGGCTGGACGGTCAACAGTTGGATTCTCACGTCAGAGGTGATGGTAAGGTGTCTGGGGTGTAGAGGCATGGTTTGGAGTGGGGTCTTCCCTGAGTTCCATCATTTTGTTAGGTTGGATAGGGCGGCGGATGTTCTTGTGCTGAATGTTGGCGGCAATGATTTGGCGGCGTGCCCATTGCGGGAGCTGCTGCGAGACATGAAATTCGACTTGTTACGGCTATGGGCTTTGTTTCCACAGTTAGTTACGGTGTGGTCGGACATAGTTCCGAGGATGGACTGGCACTCACTATGTCTTCTGCGACTCAGGCTTTTTAATCGTCACATCTCGAATACAGTTCTGTGACGCGTGTTTTCGGCTCACAATACAAGCCTTTCTCAAACAGATCATGGCATACACATAGTATAACATACACGATTTAAATAGACTGCTAAGGCGGAAGTGACATCTGGTAACCTTGGTGATCAACCAAACAAAAACAGAAACACGTGAAAGAACAGCCCAACTGCAGCAGCATCAATCAAAACAACATTACTATAACATATGAGGAATTCTCCAAAAGTAATGCGGTTGGGGGTTCATCACGTTTTCTGAAAAAGATAACAAAAAAACAAATAATTACATAGAATATACATAAACAATGGAGCTTGGAAATTACAGGAAGCTATTAAGATCATACTCCCGGTTCAAACCAATGGGTTCAAGAGTCTGCAGTGTGTGAATCCAATAGGCTTTAAGTTTTTTTTTACATTTTAACCACTTCAACCCCGCTAGCTGAAACCCCCTTAATGACCAGGCCACTTTTTACACTACTGCACTACACTACTTTCACCATTTATTGCTCGGTGATGCAACTTACCACCCAAATGAATTTTACCTCCTTTTCTTCTCACTAATAGAGCTTTCAATTGGTGGTATTTCATTTCTGATGACATTTTTACTTTTTTTGTTATTAATCGAAAATTAACGATTTTTTTGCAAAAAAAATGACATTTTTCACTTTCAGTTGTAAAATTTTGCAAAAAAAAAATGACATCCATATATAAATTTTTCGCTAAATTTATTGTTCTACATGTCTTTGATAAAAAAATAACTGTTTGGGTAAAAAAAAATGGTTTGGGTAAAAGTTATAGCGTTTACAAACTATGGTCAAAAATGTGAATTTCCACTTTTTGAAGCAGCTCTGACTTTCTGAGCACCTGTCATGTTTCCTGAGGTTCTACAATGCCCAGACAGTAGAAAAACCCAACAAATAACCCCATTTCGGAAAGTAGACACCCTAAGGTATTCGCTGATGGGCATAGTGAGTTCATAGAACTTTTTATTTTTTGTCACAAGTTAGCGGAAAATTATGATTTTTTTTATTTATTTTTTTACAAAGTCTCATATTCCACTAACTTGTGACAAAAAATAAAAACTTCCATGAACTCACTATGCCCATCACGAAATACCTTGGGGTGTCTTCTTTCCAAAATGGGGTCACTTGTGGGGTAGTTATACTGCCCTGGCATTCTAGGGGCCCAGATGTGTGCAAAGTAGTTTGAAATCAAAATCTGTAAAAAATGACCGGTGAAATCCGAAAGGTGCACTTTGGAATGTGTGCCCCTTTGCCCACCTAGGCTGCAAAAAAGTGTCACACATGTGGTATCGCCGTACTCAGGAGAAGTTGGGAAATGTGTTTTGGTTTGTCATTTTACATATACCCATGCTGGGTGAGAGAAATATCTTGGCAAAAGACAACTTTTCCAATTTTTTTATACAAAGTTGGCATTTGACCAAGATATTTATCTCACCCAGCATGGGTATATGTAAAATGACACCCCAAAACACATTCCCCAACTTCTCCTGAGTACGGCGATACCACATGTGTGACACTTTTTTGCAGCCTAGATGCGCAAAGCGGCCCAAATTCCTTTTTAGGAGGGCATTTTTAGACATTTGGATGCCAGACTTCTTCTCACGCTTTCGGGCCCCTAACATGCCAGGGCAATATAAATACCCCACATGTGACCCCATTTTGGAAAGAAGACACCCCAAGGTATACCGTGAGGGGCATGGCGAGTTCCTAGAATTTTTTTTTTTTTTGGCACAAGTTAGCGGAAATTGATTTTTTTGAGTATTTTCTCACAAAGTCTCCCTTTCCGCTAACTTGGGACAAAAATGTCAATCATTCATGGACTCAATATGCCCCTCACGGAATACCTTGGGGTGTCTTCTTTCCGAAATGGGGTCACATGTGGGATATTTATACTGCCCTGGCATTTTAGGGGCCCTAAAGCGTGAGAAGAAGTCTGGAATATAAATGTCTAAAAAATTTCATGTGAGATTTTTTTTTTTTTTACACAAGTTAGTGGAATATGAGACTTAGTAAGAAGAAAAAAATAAATTCCGCTAACTTGGGCCCAAAAAAATTCTGAATGGAGCCTTACAGGGGGGGTGATCAATGACAGGGGGGTGATCAGGGAGTCCGTATGATTTTTTACGGATCCACGGATACATGGATCGGATCCGCAAAATGCATACGGACGTCTGAATGGAGCCTTACAGGGGGGTGATCAGGGAGTCTATATAGGGTGATCACCCCCCTGTCATTGATCACCCCCCTGTCATTGATCACCCCCCTGTAAGGCTCCATTCAGACGTCCGTATGTGTTTTGCAGATCCGATCCATTTATCCGTGGATCCGTAAAAATCATATGGACGTCTGAATGGAGCCTTACAGGGGGGTGATCAATGACAGGGGGGTGATCAATGACAGGGAAGTGATCAGGGAGTCTATGGGGTGATCATGGGTGATCAGGGGTTCATAAGGGGTTAAAAAGTGACAGGGGGAGGGTGTAGTGTAGTGTAGTGGTGTTTGGTGCTACTTTACACAGCTACCTGTGTCCTCTGGTGGTCGATCCAAACAAAAGGGACCACCAGAGGACCAGGTAGCAGGTATATTAGACGCTGTTATCAAAACAGCGTCTAATATACCTGTTAGGGGTTAAAAAAATCACATCTCCAGCCTGCCAGCGAACGATCGCCGCTGGCAGGCTGGAGATTTACTCGCTTACCTTCCGTTCCTGTAAGCGCGCGCGCCTGTGTGCGCGCGTTCACAGGAAATCACGGCTCTCGCGAGATGACGCATATATGCGTGACTGCGCAGAGCTGCTGCCTCCGGACCGCAGATCTGCGTTAGGTGGTCCGGAGGTGGTTAATCCTGTCACCCCCTCTGCGAGGTTGGGGTACATATTCAATAACCTGAAAGCGCAGTTGTGCGATATTGTGATTGCAGTGATCAAAGTGGTAGGGAATTGGTAAGAGCAAGTTCTTTTTTCGTATAGTGGACTTGTGTTTCGAGAAGCGATCCTTCATCCGCATAGATGTCTCTCCTATATATAGAAGTCCACACGGACATTTCAATAAGTACACTATATAATTGCTATTACATGTGAAAAACCCCTTGACTGTAAATTGCTTTCCCGTATGGGGATGTGAAAAGTATTCCCCTCTAATCACACTCGAACAGTGCATACATCCCAAGCAGGGAAATGTACCCTTTCTTGGACTGGACAAGGTACGCTGTCGCTTCTCAATCTGACTACTACCCACGTCAGCCCTTACCACCATGTCGCAAATGTTTTTATTGCGCTTATAACAGATTAAAGGAGGACTCTTAAATTCCTCCACAGAGGGGTATGCCCTGGACAAAATACTCCAATGTCGATTGAAGATAAGTCTACCCTCGTTAACCCATGGGTAATATTTAGCAACAAATGGTATACGTGGCTTTTATCTTTAGTAGGAACCAAAGAAGTAACCTTATTCCTCTCTCTATTCAGCAGTGAAGTGGGATAACCTCGACTCTCAAATCTCACTGATATTTCATTCAAGCTATTTTCCTTAACTGCTGCACCAGAAACAATCCTACGAACCCTCTGGAACTGAGAATGGGGCAGTGCTTTTTTGACTGTAGGAGGATGATTACTGAAGTAATGAAGGACGGAATTCCTATCAGTACTCTTAATATATAAATCAGTCTCCACTGCTCCATCCTCACCTTTGATCACAAGGTCCAAAAAATGTATCTCATGGTTATCATAATGCAACGAATTTAAATAATCTGCAAAGTCACAAAGGGATCGAATGCCGCCCCGCCACACGCAAAACACGTCATCGACGAATCTTCGCCCAAAAATGCAGTGAAGTTTGAACAACTCATTATTATAGATATATTTATCCTCAAACCATGAGGACATGGAAGAATTTGCGTATGGCGGTGCGACATTCGAGCCCATGGTGGTCCCACAGCACTGCTGATCGTACGTGTCCTGAAACAAAAAATAATTTTCATTCAAGATGATCTCAAGTAGACCAAAGAAAAAATGTTTCTCACGTTCTGTGTGAGAGGAAAAGGACAACAACCACTCTACAGCCCGTATACCCTTGGAATGAATAATAGAACAAACATCGAAAGTGGCCAGTAAATCATCCTGTAAAGCCAGGTTCCTAATCTCACTTAAAAATTGATTGGTATCCAGCAAAAAAGATGGCATATTTTTAGTAAGAGGTGTCATGACCTTTTCCAGGAGAATCGCTGGTGGGGATAAGATAGAATCAGTCAGGGCCACAATTGGACAGCCAGGTGGTTGACTGAGGGATTTATGCACTTTGGGGAGTGTATATGTATATTCTATGTAATTATTTGTTTTTTTATTATCTTTTTCAGAAAACGTGATGAACCCCCAACCGCATTATCTCACCTTGAAAGTGTTCTTACTTTTGGAGAATTCCTCAAATGTTATAGTAATGTTGTTTTGATTGATGCTGCTGCAGTTGGGCTGTTCGTTCACGTGTTTCTGTTTTTGTTTAATGTATTACCATGGTTACCTGATGTCACTTCCGCCTTGGCGGTATATTTAAATCGTGTATATTATACTATGTGTATGCCATTGTCTGTTTGAGAAAGGCTCGTATTGTGAGCCGAAACGCACGTCACAGAACTGTATTCTAGATGTGACGATTAAAAAGCCTAAGTTCGCAGAAGACATAGTGAGTGCCGGTCTTTTCTTTAATACATGTGAGATTTTCATCTCGGACGCGTGCCCCACGCCTCTTGAGCATAGTGCCGGCTGATCATTACCTGATTGCCATAGTTCCGAGGATGGTCTGGAGGGGGGCTAGATCAGTTGAAGGGGTCAATAGGGCTAGAGTAAAACTGAACAGGGCGATGGGGCGTTTTATGGGCGGGAATGGGGCAGTAGCGGTGAGGCATACAGAGCTGGAAAAGGGAGTTGGGTTTTTCTGGAGGTCTTTAAATGCGGTCGGGTTGGACATGTAGAGTTTGGCCTTGCAAGATGGTATTGAAACGGAATTAGGTGTATGGAGGGGCCGCGCAGACTTAAGGGGTCCAGTTGGTTTATTCACTGGTGAGGATGATGGGAGGGCTCCGCGGTTGGGGCTGGACTCCCAGTGGTGGTGGAATTGAAGGAGGAGCCATTCAGCAGTACTTCCGAGGTGGCGGGCAGCGACTGGAGGAAAAATGGCACTCTGGTAGGGTATTCCAGTTATTTGGGGCTTCAAAGGACTTCCCCTTGCAAGGAATTGATTATTGTCATGGTTATTTTATATGGTTATTTATATTCTATGTTGTTTGTTAATAAAATCGGCTACTGTGGCCCATTTTTTTCCAGCCTGGTGTCCGAGTCTTTGTCATGTACCGGGGACCAGACCAGCCCACCGCATCACGTGACAAGGGTTGCCCAAGCCCTTCAGGCCGATTCACCTCACGTCCTCACATGCTGTTACGCCCCGCACCGAGCCGTAACTCGAGTATAAATCGCCACCTGAAGCCTGCAAGCACACCCACGCACTAACACTAAACTTTCACTGCCACCACCCGTCAGTTATAAGGTCGACAGGACACCCCTGAGTATTCCACTCGCAAGCAGACACACACACGGTAGTAAGCCTCACGGAAAACAACATACAGCCTCAGACTGAACACACACTCTTCATGGAGTTAACAGGTTCTTAAGGTTACAAGACAAACCATCAAACTTTTAGGTTTAATGTATTAAAAAAAGACAGCACTGGGTTACAAACATTGATTAACAAGAGACATACATAAATGGCAAACAATTGTAAAATAAAAGGAGGAAAACATAGAAAGTTCTGATACTTAGCAGTTGCGTGGTAAAAGTCCTTTCCTCCCAGGAGATTTGGGCAGAATAATGATGCACAAACTAATTTGATTAGATCTCCCACTTTGTGACACCCAAATATCCACGGATTGCATGTTTATGCCTTTCCTCCAGGGTCAGGCCTGAGGGGGATTTTTCCTCCCACCTCTGACTCGGCCCCTCTGGGCTTAGCTTCATTACCCATGCAGCCGGCCCACTGGCCATCTAGGGAACAGGTATGAAAATATCAAAAAGATATCTTCACCAGGCCAACTAGGAAACTACAGACCCCAGACCTTCTTCATAATTCATATCTCATTGTTCCGAGTCCTAGCATTTCAAACGATACACGTCCAGGACGCTCAGAAGATGAGATCCCTTTCTTAAGAAGATGAAGGCGAGTTGATACGCCATGTTTGGTGTCCATGCGATGCCCCCATCATACCAGATATGATGAGCTGGGTTTTGGAGACGTCAGCCCCATCCTGAACAAGTTATGAGGGATTACAACTTATTGTTCATTCTCTGGTATGAAGCCCCCATGCTGACACACAGCGCCAAAGAGTCTGCTGTCCCCTGTCCTGAGTGTGACAAGCAAGCAAGCCCATCCTGGTTAACATCTATGTGATAACTAACCCCCAGGGGAGCAGTTTGCTGTTTTCACATGTATGAGGCAGACATCTCGGCACTATATGCAGCCCTTAACCCATTCATCAATGGCTGCTGACCTGGCAATACAAAAACATAAATACATCCTGTATATGAATGCGAATCACACTGGACTATGTTACACTACGACATATACTCATAAAACATATATCACAGCAATCATAATAACTAGGAATAAGGCGGTCCTTATTCCTGACAGTCTTTATTAAAGGTAAGGGGGGTATTGAGATGTTGGGAGTGGAATGGATTAGTAAAAGGTGGAGGAAGTTTGGGGAGGTCTCTAGGGGCATGCGAGGATGAGAAAGGGGTCGGTCGTCATGTAGCCAATACCCCCGTATATTTTTCTCTTTTCTTGCATAATCCCCATTTAGTATGTGTTCCATTATTGACAAAGCAGTCCAGTGCACATTTTGTCTAATGTATGCACCGGGCAAGTGTCAACACTGAGAAGTGTCCAACACTTTGGAAAAAAGTTTGCTGCTCACTGAGCAAGCACTCTATGGGGTAGATGTGGGGGAGGGTGGTAGTGAGGAGGCTCAGGAAAGTGAGGTAGGTGTCACCGCCGACCCTGGGAAAGATCTTAGAAGTTCAGATAGACGGAAGGCTCAGGAGTCTATCTGACAGATCTCTCTTGTTTTCATTGTTGATGACAGGTTTCCACCCCTTCGCAGATGCTGCTCATTATCAAGTTAGAAGGCTCTATATATGTTCCGCCTCTCACTTGTTACCCTGCGGCTGATATTTCCTCTGTGGAGTGCTCTGCTTCTTTGGTGGTTCTCCTAATCCAGTTGCTTCTCAAGCTAAATCCTTTTCCACTTTTCCTGGTGTGTTTGTTCTGACTAGGCCTCAGGGAGACACTAACTCCTTCAGCGTGGAAGGAGCTGATTGCCTCTTTCCCTGTTCCCTAAACTGAGGGTTTGGTGCAGTGTTTCAGCAGTCTTAGGTTCCCGCACATGTGCATTTCTGCCGTTAGGATTTGCACATGCTGTCAGCAGTTAGGAGAGTATCAGGGATTGCTAGGTGGTGACCTCCCTGTTCCCTAGGTTTGGGGCCCAGTCTGCTGTTGTTTTGCTTCGGTCTCCTTTGGTTGTCTTTCCTCCCACATACTACCTGTGACAATAGGTAGCTGGATAACAGTTAAAAAAGTGGGGTAGAGGGAAGAGTGCCAGGGAGGCTAGCCCTGATCTGACACAAGGTTGGCAGATGAGGGGGATGTCAGTTCAGGTAGAGCACTGCTGCAGCCGGACACTTCCTCTGCCAGTCAGGGGAATGTCAGCTCCAGTCAGCAGGGGACCAGGAGAGCAGGGCAGGCCAGACAGGTGCTGGTAGTGGGAGACTCAATTATTAGGGGTACAGATGGTACATGCTATCTGTCACAAAGACTGGGATCGTTGAACAGTGTGCTGTCTTCCTGGGGCTCGAGTTTGACACATTGCGGATCGGGTTGACAGATTACTGGGAGGGGCTGGAGAAGATCCAGCGGTCATGGTCCATATCGGAACCAATGACAAAGTTAGAGGTAGGTGGAGCATCCTTGAAAAGGATTTTAGGGATTTAGGTCGAAAGCTTAGGGCAAGGACCTCAAAGGTAGTATTTTCCAAAATACTGCCTGTACCACGAGCCGCACAAGAAAGACAGTGGGATATTAGGGAGGGGAACAAGTGGCTATTAGGGAGGGGAACAAGCAGGGGTTTGGGTTCCTGGAGAACTGGGCCGACTTCTCTGTCGGCTACAGGCTCTATCGTAGGGACGGGCTGCACCTCAATGGGGAAGGGACAGCTGTGCTGGGGAGAAAGATGGCTAGAAGGTTGGAGGAGTGTTTGAACTAGGGACTGGGGGAGGGAAATTACGTTACAGGATGGGAAGATAGTGCAGATAGAGACCGCATCTGTTAGTGTGAAATACAAGCGGTAGATACTGCAATTATATTCTGGGTTTGAAAAAGCAACCATTTTGGGCAATACTCTACATGAGGGTCGTTTGCTGCATCTGTTAGTGTGAAATATAAGCGGTGGACATGAACACAGTTTTGCCGTATGCAAACCCCTGCTCTGCATAGGTAACTGTCACGGCTGAGGATGAGGAAAACCCTCAGCCGTGCGATGCCAGATGATGTTAGGCTGCTCGGCCAGGAAGACAGGATTAGGGAGCAGGTCACCTCCTAACGCGTCCCTAACCTGACCCTAACTCCTAGCTGCATGGGCCGACCTTTAAGGTAGGAGGACCCATGCTCCGGAACCTCGGATCCCTAACTCACCCTCCGTCCGGTCCCTGGACTAGGAGTCCGTGTCCTGGAGGAACAGGGGTCTCAATGGCCAAGCTGCAGGGAAAAGGGGAACACAAACAGAACATCACATGGACATCACACACAACAAGACATAAACATAATGTGACAATATCTTTATGACCACAGGGGTGGCTCTCACTGGCAGGTAGAAAACACAGGAGGCTGCTTCAGCTAAGCATGGCTGAAGCAACCCTCAGACCTGTGCTAACAGTGAGGCTTTATAGGCCAAGAAGCCACACCCCACAGTCGGACACACCCAGTGACACACACACACTGGGAGGGGAGTTAACCCTTCCAGCACCAGGGAAGGGAAAACGCAACTTAAAAGGAGAAGTGTCCAAAACACGAAACACACTGTGGCTGTTGCCGCAGGCAACGACATGGGTGGCACTCATGTCCTAGGAGTCAGCCGAAGGCCGGGACACTGCCACCACATGTACACACAATGACCAAACGTTGCCACGGACAACCACAGTGAGGGATAAGATGTAAGTGCACCCCACACATAACACAGAGTGCACACAGACATACGAAAGTGCCTTAACAAAGCGGCACACAACTCCAAGGGAAACCGCACACATTAACTGTTGTCCGCGGCAACCGCACCTGAGACAAACAACATTATGCCTCCAGCTGCGGTTGACACTACAACCCAAACCGCGGGCAACTGTATGCGGCTCCCAAGGAGTCACGGCCATAAACATGGCCGTGACACTCCCACCCCTCAAAGCCCCCCCACCAAAAAAAAAACTCGTGAGGGACTCAGACAAGGGGATAGGAGAAGGGAACGTCCACTCTCAGGACATGGTTCCCAGGAAGTCGCTGCCAGCTGCATCCTCTCCCAGCACACACTCAGCCAGTCCAGCGAGGCCTGCAGCTCGACACAGGGACACGGGAAGAGAACCACTGAGAATGGACGAGGGGACTCTCTACTCACGTCCCCACTCCAGTCGCTGCCAGCAGACACTCCTAACCAGCACGCAGCCGGACCACTAACGGAGTGCTGCCAGCAAACGACCAGAGATGGGAACATGGAGAGGGATGAGGGATCACCAACACGGACACGGAAGGTAAGGTGGTGGGGAATAAGCCACCAACCGTGCCATTAACGGTGATCCCCCTTAACGCTCTCCCTCCGGAGAACGCGCATGCAGGCCACAAGCAGATGGCACTGCATGCTGCACCCTCTTTCGAAGGTGTGCACCCGCACACCAAACAAACACCAAAGTGCAATATACAATCAGAGGATACCAAGACAGAACACGGTGAGGAAAGGCGGGGAAAGGCCACTCACCATGCCGTCAACGGCGAAACCCCCACAACGCTCTCCCTCCGGAGAACGCGCATGTACCCCATCCGCAGATGGCGGTACATGCTTCACTCTTTCGAGGGACGCCACGTGAGAAGCCTTTGTGGTCATACTGTCACGGCTGAGGATGGGGAAAACCCTCAGCCGTGCGATGCCAGATGATGTTAGGCTGCTCGGCCAGGAAGACAGGATTAGGGAGCAGGTCACCTCCTAACGCGTCCCTAACCTGACCCTAACTCCTAGCTGCATGGGCCGACCTTTAAGGTAGGAGGACCCATGCTCCGGAACCTCGGATCCCTAACTCACC